>NW_022639559.1:115905-116048 GCF_010583005.1 Odontomachus brunneus | reverse complement strand
CCGGCAAGCGTCAGGAGAAACTTCTCGCGACGTTATACGATAAGCAGCGTTATATTATCCACTACCGCAACCTGCAACAGTCCACGCGCCACGATCTTCGTATTACAAAGATTCACCGCGTGCTTCAATTCGCTCAATCTCCC
>NW_022639559.1:115251-115892 GCF_010583005.1 Odontomachus brunneus | reverse complement strand
GTGCAACTAATGATTTTGAGAAAAATTTGTACAAATTGATGAACAATGCGGTATTCGGCAAAACGATGGAAAATATTCGAAATCATGTCGATGTAAAACTAGTAACACATTGGGACGGTAGATACGGTGCAGAGGCAATGATCGCAAAACCAAATTTTCACAGTAGAAGTGTATTTTCGGAAAACTTAATCGCCATTGAATTGCGCAAACTCGAGGTGAAATTCAACAAGCCAATCTACGTGGGTATGTGCATACTCGACATATCAAAGGTTTGCTTGTATGAATTTCATCACGAGTACATGTATCCTCTGCATCATGACAAATGTAAAATAATGTATACTGACACAGACAGTCTCATTTTCAACATTGAATGCGATGATGTATATGAACACATGAAACGTGATATTACAAGGTTTGATACGAGCGATTATCCTACTGGTGACGCGTACGATATACCGCTTGTAAATAAGAAGGTGCCTGGTTTAATGAAAGATGAAAACAACGGTGCGATCATGACGGAATTTATCGGACTTAGGGTAAAGATTTACGCTTTGCGAGCGGATGGCAAGAAAGACACGAAAAAGGTCAAAGGTGTCAAGAGTAATGTTGTAGCGCGAACGATATCTTTCGATGATTACGTA
>NW_022639559.1:112234-112563 GCF_010583005.1 Odontomachus brunneus | reverse complement strand
TCGTCGTCGTCGAAAACAGTAAAAATCGGCAACGGTCTGTTAAATCGTGTCATTAACGCGTTTCCTATTGAACTGCATATCCCCGGCTACCAGTTTTGCGGGTCGGGTACACGCTTGCGGACACGATTGGCCAGAGGTGATCGGGGTATCAATTCGCTGGATGCGGCGTGTCGCGAGCACGATATCGCGTATTCTCGAAGCAACGATCTCGTCGAACGTCACGTGGCAGATAACGTACTCGCTGACAAAGTGCGAGAACGTATAGTCGCGAGAGACTCCACTCTCGGTGAGAGAGCTGCCGTTACAGCTGTTTGGGCAGCTATGAAGGC
>NW_022639559.1:111835-112224 GCF_010583005.1 Odontomachus brunneus | reverse complement strand
CGCTGGATGCGGCGTGTCGCGAGCACGATATCGCGTATTCTCGAAGCAACGATCTCGTCGAACGTCACGTGGCAGATAACGTACTCGCTGACAAAGCGCGAGAACGTATAGTCGCGAGAGACTCCACTCTCGGTGAGAGAGCTGCCGTTACAGCTGTTTGGGCAGCTATGAAGGCTGAGGCAAAAATCGGAATGGGTATGAAAAAGAAGCGAAGCGCGTCGAAGAAGAAAATATTACGAAATCGAATACTTCCAATAGCAAAACGAGGTGGAATCCGCTGCTGGGAGCGCTTGGATCGCTAGTTGGTGGAGCGGCTGTAAACGATACAAAGGCTGCGCAGCGTCAGCTGCAGGAGATGCAACGTCATAATCGCAGCATGGAAGGTCGTG
>NW_022639559.1:111202-111595 GCF_010583005.1 Odontomachus brunneus | reverse complement strand
TGTAAGCTGACTAACGTGAAACTCTATCTCAACTCGGAATTTTATCCGTACGACGATATGAATATGGATTTCGATAAACAGAGATACGCCGTTCTGTACGATATGTATGCACGTTTCGCTATCTCTTTTACGCGAAATTTCATTCCAACTGTAAATCCTTGCAGGTCCACAAATGTAGGCACGTTCATTTTTATGTAATTTTGCGCACAAATCAATATTACGGATGTGACAACGGCAATGTGTTGTTCGATACCACACAATTTCTTACTCATTGTCCGTGTGTGGTTATTGATTGCTCGTGACAAAACGAATCCATCAAGAGCGCCACTGTCGATGTGAGAATTGAATTCGACTGCAAGGAGAATATACCGATGGATATCACAGCTTACTGCC
>NW_022639559.1:110615-111192 GCF_010583005.1 Odontomachus brunneus | reverse complement strand
ATTGATTGCTCGCGACAAAACGAATCCATCAAGAGCGCCACTGTCGATGTGAGAATTGAATTCGACTGCAAGGAGAATATACCGATGGATATCACAGCTTACTGCCTCATTCTGCACGATCGCATTGTGGAGTACAGTCCCCTGACCAACATTGTGCGCAAAATTACATAAAAATGAACGTGCCTACATTTGTGGACCTGCAAGGATTTACAGTTGGAATGAAATTTCGCGTAAAAGAGATAGCGATACTTGGAAATGGAACTGTTCTGTCCCATTATGTCTTTGCGAGTCCTATGCCGTGACATCTTCTCACGAGAGCTGACAAATCGAAAGCAGCATGGTTGACGGCTAATCATCATGGTCTGCATTGGAAGGATGGAATCGTCCCGTTCACAACAAAGCGAAACGTTTGATCACGGATGCTGTGATTAGCGAAACCAGCGAAGAATCCAAACTCGTCTACGTCAAGGGATACGAGAAGCGAGAGTGGTTGACGAATATCCTCGATGATGATGCGAGGGGCAAGGTGATCGTTGAGACTCTGGATGCAGATTACGAGGAAATGGCGTCATTGGAT
>NW_022639559.1:109427-110605 GCF_010583005.1 Odontomachus brunneus | reverse complement strand
TCTACGTCAAGGGATACGAGAAGCGAGAGTGGTTGACGAATATCCTCGATGATGATGCGAGGGGCAAGGTGATCGTTGAGACTCTGGATGCGGATTACGAGGATATGGCGTCATTGGATAAGCTGGATGCAACCAACATTTTACGATGTAATAATTATACAAAACACTGTGCGTTACAAAATGTATTGAAAATATTTAATTGGTGATGGTGTCAGCGCCAGAAAGAATTGTTTAACTTTTGATATGTTTAATAAATTTTTATTATAATGTGTGATTACATTTATTCATGATACTCTTTAATAATAATAATAATAATAATTTTATTTATTTAATAATTTTACTTATTTAATAATAATGTATAATAATAATAATATATAATATAATAATAATAATAATAATATAATAATTAATATATCAATATAAATTAATTATTATTTCAATTTCGCCGTAATTGATTTTAATTATTTCTACTTCCTCATCCTCCTCCTCTTCCTCCTCCTCCTCCCTTTTCTCAGTATCCACATCATCATCATCATCTTCCTCTCTACTGCTAACATCAGTTAATTCGATGGTATTTTCTTCTGAAATCAAATTTGAAGATTAATTTTAATTGTTTTATATACACAGAAAAAATTAAAAATTTTATGTGAAATTATTTCAATATATATTGTGTGCTCTCTTACTATTATCGGTCGGCTGTTCCTCATTTTCATCCTCCTCCTCCCTCTCATCAGCCTCTATCTCCACCTCCTCCTCCTCCTCCACCTCCTCCTCCTCCTCCTCCCATTCCTCGGTAGCTAAAATTGGATTAATTATTATTTTAAAAAATATAAAAATCAGAATTATACAATCTATTAAAAACTTAAGTGGGGGGCTTTGTTGTAATAAAATCTCCTCTTCCTCCTCATATAAGAGTCTACGAAATTTCGTATTGTACAACATTTTTCTTGATTCTTTCTCTCTCTCTCGTCGACTTGGACTTGGACTATTTGTCGGCGACTCCTGGGTGATTTTTATATGGTCCATCACTATCTCTTTCTAACATATATGTCTCGTTAGGAGAGATTGCAAATGTGCAAAATCAGCACAACCTAACGTAATAGTAACATCATATGTTACACATGCAGCCAACAGCATCCACACATTGATATATCAGCACAAAAATATTGTATTGTGAT
>NW_022639559.1:82689-109417 GCF_010583005.1 Odontomachus brunneus | reverse complement strand
TATCAGCACAAAAATATTGCATTGTGATGCTTAAGATTGCACTGAGAATTTCTCAATTTATTGTTCAATCAGTCAATTAATGTGCGGACATGTAGATCAGATCCGACTCACTATACGGACACCGTTGACGTCGCCGTATTTCATCGGTGTAAACCATAGATTCATCACCCCAACTGATTTCATCTATTTTTGGCCACTATAAACTGTCTCGATAACACATACAAAGTTCGCGTTTATCGTGTTGCTCCATGATCAAAATTGGCATATCAGCATTCCACAAATCATCATATAAATGTATGTCATGAAACAACACTATATGTGTAAACTTGCCACTACCTGCCGGAATTTTTATATAGAAATTTTGAAGGTTAAAGTTCTTTAGCACTCTGATGTCTGGATGCATTATAAGCTCATTCAATTTAGTGTTTATTTCACTTGCATTCTCAGTCGTGATCCTACGTGCGTCTTCCACTATCTGATTGGCGTACTCCTGCACTAAGTCATGGGGCCAACTTTTTAGAGAGTAAAACTTGATAACTTTAACATTTTCCTTCACACCACGTTTGTTTATTCCCCGCAAACAGAGTTCTCTGTCACGCAAAAACTGTACCATGGATATCTTTCTTGATTTGTCCTCCATTTTAGCCGTTCAAATTGTTGCTTGTGTCCCGTATCTGTTGCTGCTTGGGTCTCGACTGAACTATGCGCCGATGTAATATACATGATTTTATATGTTTCAAAATGTGCAAAATATGCATACTTCTATGACCTTCGTAATAGTATCTTGTTTCACATTTTTCTACGCATCTTATTGTCAACCACAAATCGATGCGACAGCACTTAACTGCTACATTGTGACGCATAAGAGAGAGATCTTACATGAATACTTTTGGACTGCACTTTTGATATAAATATTGGAATACACCGTTTCGGTAACCGTTTTTATGATTTTTGGTAGCCGTTATTGTTTCATTCCCGTTTCTTTTCCGTTTTTTACCATTCTTTACTGTTTCATTCCCGTTATTTACCGTTTCTTTACCGTTTCATTACTGTTTCTTTTCCGTTTTTTACCGTTCTTTACCGTTTTATTACCGTTTCATTGCCGTTCTTTACCGTTTTTTACTGTTTCTTTACCGTTTTATTACCGTTTCAATGCTGTTCTTTACCGTTTCATTCCCGTTTTTTACCGTTCTTTACCGTTTCTTTACCGTTCTTTACTGTTTCAATGCCGCTCTTTACCGTTCTTTGCCGTTTCATTACCGTTTCTTTACCGTTTTTTTACCGTTTTATTACCGTTTTTTACTGTTTTTTACCGTTTCTTTAACGTTTTATTACCGTTTCAATGCCGTTTTTTTTACCGTTCTTTACCGTTTCAATGCCGTTCTTTACCGTTTCATTCCCGTTCTTTACCGTTCTCTACCGTTTTTTTTACCGTTCTTTACCGTTTCTAAACCGTTTTTTACCGTTCTTTACCGTTTCTTTACCGTTTCATTACCGTTTCACTCCCGTTTTTTTACATAATATATTGTCCATGATGTATAACACGCAAAATCTTGTCGCGGGGACACAATGTACGTGCTCATTAGTAATAAGAATATCATGTGTCACATTCTTTTTTTTGCGCATCTAATTGTCAAATGCATACGTCGCTTGCAAAATCTTGTCGCGGGGGCACAGTGTACGTGCTCATTAGTAATAAGAATATCATGTGTCACATTCTTTTTTTTGCGCATCTAATTGTCAAATGCATACGTCGCTTGCAAAATCTTGTCGCGGGGGCACAGTGTACGTGCTCATTAGTAATAAGAATATCATGTGTCACATTCTTTTTTTTGCGCATCTAATTGTCAAATGCATACGTCGCTTGCAAAATCTTGTCGCGGGGGCACAGTGTACGTGCTCATTAGTAATAAGAATATCATGTGTCACATTCTTTTTTTTGCGCATCTAATTGTCAAATGCATACGTCGCTTGCAAAATCTTGTCGCGGGGGCACAGTGTACGTGCTCATTAGTAATAAGAATATCATGTGTCACATTCTTTTTTTTGCGCATCTAATTGTCAAATGCATACGTCGCTTGCAAAATCTTGTCGCGGGGACACAGTGTACGTGCTCATTAATAATAAGAATATCATGTGTCACATTCTTTTTCTTGCGTATCTAATCGTCGAATGCATACGTTTGCAGAATATTAGAGTTTGCAGCTGTGACTAAAAAAATCATGCTGCGAAATGCGCGGGCGGCGCAAAATCGCCCCAAAATCCGCCGCGGAAACTGCTGCGAAAAAATGGCCGCGAAAACCGCCGCGAAAAAATCACTGCAGATCGGTAAAATAATCTATCGAAAGCAGATAAAAAAATTATATAATATCGGTAATTACCGATCATCGATATTATGTAAATATGACAGTAAAAATTATATAAAAATATATATGTGCTGGTAAAAATTAAGTAATTAAATGTTGGTATATAATATCGGTAATAAATTACCGATCGTCGGTACTATCGGTATTGTGTAATTATATGTTGGTAAAAATTATATGTTGGTAAAAAATTATGTAATTAAATGGTATATAAAATTACCGACCATCAGTAACATCGGTATGCTCCCCCCAATTACCGACCGCTGATAATCCCTTCCGCGGTGACGTCATACCCTCCCCCCGCGGTGATGTCATACCCTCTCTGACGTCGTACCTTCGGTGACGTCATACCCCCCCCATGACGTCATACTCCCCGTCCGCGGTACCCCTTCGCCCCTCACCCCCCTCAGAGGACCATGAGTTAGAACCCCTATACTATACCTACTTGCTCGTGAGGAACTTCTTCCTGCATAGACTTCTCTCGCGCCGGTTTCATTTCGGAGGAGAGAGCGCGTCCGCGTGTGCCTCCTTGTAGAAGAGTAATGAAATAATGAGAAACGTGAGCTCTGTAAAATATTTAATATTTTAAGTTATCTTATAACTCACGTTCGAATTTATTCTTTCGGCGTTAAATTGAAATATGATAAATCCCGGCTAGAGTCCCATACCGACAAATCGGGAAAAATCCGTAATTCCCGGGGAATTTCTACGTTGCCCGACCACAGTATCCTCTCCCATTCTTTTTCTCTTTCCGTGTCGGGAATATGCGGCATATAGTTTTCCCCTTCGTCGGAAAGGTGACTAACCGGCGAGTAACTCGGCTCTAGTTTCATTTACAATCATTTTGATTAAATTCGAACGTAAAAATATACTTCCAGAGAATTCTGCGTCTACACACAAGTGCATGGTTTCGCGCAAAAGTTCTTACCTGATATTGCTGAAGAAAACTCTCGATAGCGGCGAACGTTCAACGTTATTCCCGGTATTGTCGTCGTCGCGTTGCTCTCCCTTGTTATTATTTTCGCCCCCGTCACCACTGTCTTCGCTGACATTGACGTCGTCGCCGGAGTCATTGGCGACGGGGATGTTACCATCATCGCCGTCATCATCATCGTCGTTGCTGTCGTCACTGTTGTCGTCATCCTCGTCGCCGTCGCCGTCGCCGTCGTCCGCGCCGATAGCGGCGGCTATCGTCTCGCTAGTGCCGGTATCATTTCCGCTGTTTTCTAAAAGTAAAATTACACTTATTATATGAAATCGATTTTAATATGACACTTTTGTTATTTTATAAATATTTATACTGCCTTATGTGTGGATTCAACAACGACTACTATCTCGTTAGCAACCGTTTCCACCCTACAAATACTGTCGGAATCCGATAGGTCGGTTTCCGATGTCGGAGTATTATTATAGCCTAAAATTTATTTTAGCGTTAGATAATTTACCCGATAAAGCACCTTAAATCCGGTACTCCTCTATTGATTTGTACTTACGCGAAGTCGCCTGATTCGGGCAAGGCGGTTCCTCCGCAAGGTGTTTACGACCCCGTGGAAGAAGTTCAAGCGCCTCCCCGTCACTGGTACCGGCAGTTACGAGAGTCGGATTTATGAAACAATAAAAACAATAATTATTCTTAAAATTCGAGTAAATTACAAAGTTTTAATTTTCAGTATAAAATTGATATGATGTAATAATTTACCCGTTATAGGATATCACGTCGGCGATAATCCCCCACACGTCCTCGATGTTCTCCTCAAAATCTCGGCGAAATATCAGAATTTTTCTGATTATTTTTATTGATTCTGGATTACCCCGAAATTTGTCGTACTTGCATAAAAACGCTAGCAGCGTGCTGCTACAAGCGCATCCGAATGAATAAAATTATTTAAAGGATATAATTTTCCGCGTCATCGGCGGAAATACACACCAAATATCGAACGCTATCGATATTCGCGTCAGCGTATGAAGCCGTAACGATGAACTCGCGCACTAATTTGCCCACTCGCGACATTGTAACGTGTCTCACGGCGGAAAACTGACGGTGGAAAATCGAAACCGGAGTTTTCTCCTCGCATATATACCTCCACAACCTCACTCCTCTCTCTCCTAGGACAAAACGCTTCTCCAAAGAAAGAAGGACGGATTTTTAAGTATTAGGGTTTATCGTCGAAAACACACTCGGTAATAGCGAGGTGGGCAGACGGTTTATGCGTTTTCAAAGTTGTTTTTTCTACCAAACGTGCGAGAGTGCGTGGCTATTCTCCGACAAAAGAATGATACGTCGCGTATCTAGCGACGCACTTCTTCTAGGAAAATCACTCTTTTTGTCAAAAGCGGATTCCGACCGTATCTTCGACGGTAATCCTCGGGTTAACTCGGAAGACGCGGAGTGAAATACCGTTAGCTATTTTTCGCTTGTGCCGGTTATTACAATAGACAGCTAATTCGCGACATATTCCAAATATGCCTATTTATATCCCACTTTTTTTTATACGCTTTATAAGAACGTGAGAACACTTGATTTTGACGCGTGTCTTTCGCCTCCGACGACACGACGCATGTCCGACATGAGCACGGCGCCTGCACGACGCCTGCACGTGCGTTTGCCCCGACGTTAGAAAATTCCAGAAAAACACTTCCTAGAAAAGCGCTCCAGAGAAGTGTAACTGAAAAATGTTATTAAATAAACATTTTTGGTACGTGTATATTATCCTCTCTATGCATTTTTCACACTCTCGAAACCCTATAAAACCGCGCTTGATCGCTCGCGAGTTTCATACAGTCGGTAGTGTTCCGATAGTCACGTTTCGCTGTTACGAAAAGTCGACGTTCGTTAAAATTATTCACGGGTTATTCAAGAAGCGACTATCGTGAGAAATGGCCGTTAACAACGCAAAGTAGAATATCGAGAAGGGCGGATGTAACACCTGCAGTGACATCACAAGTGGCCGAAACTTTAATCGAAAGGGAAACATGTGTACAACATACGCTTTAAACAATTCGGATACGAAGAGGGTACAAGTGGGACTGCAAGCAAACGACGCCGCGGGGTACGAAGCGGTGATAAAACTAATCGGAAATTCAGCGGATTGTATTTACCTCGAACTCGAAGCGTGGCAGAAGTTTCAAGAGGAATTTGACCTCGTGTATGCTTACTTGCGCGGGGTTGATACAATTACGTCACAACCCTTGATTCGCGAAAGAACGCGAATATTTATTTCACCACTACTTACGGCTCAAGAGCAATAATGGTAACGCGTAATCGCGAAGCAGAAGAAGTAAAAGCCACGACGGAGGATTCTGAGACAGCGACAGAACCACCGAAGAAGAAACGCAAGACCTACTCGCCGTCAATAGCGATCCAGAAAATCACGTTCGAAGGCCTCCAAAGTATTGCGAGTTGCATCGACGCGTGGCGAAAACATCTATATTCGCTAACGAATCTCGTCAACGATTACGTCGAATTTCTCATTGCGGAAATCGAACTACATTTATCCAACCGCTATTTAGATGAGGACATGGTGAAAAACACGCTCTGGAATAACCTCAAGGAGATCGAGAAAAATGTCCAGCGGCAGTTGTTGAACTTTGATTTCCTGCACGTGTACTTTGATATTCTCTTTCTGGAATTAACTTCATTTCATCTCCACGAAATTGTATGAAGAATAATAGAAAATCAAGCGGTGCAACTCGCATCAAATTCATAATATTGTGAACCCTTATATGTAATTATGAATAAATAGCGGATTTTATCCTTTAACATGTTTATTTCATTTATTTTCCTCAAAAGCGTTTTCTTTTTTACCCGCACCTATATTCTTCGATAAACTCTAGAAATTTCCATGATGCTGACGCTCGCATGGATAATACTCTTCCTCAACCCCTGCTCCGCATCTCAACGTAAGAATCAAAAAAGGAGTCGAGACAAACACCGCATAACCATAGCTGTCCAGAACCTACGCTCGCTTCTCTCTATCACACTCTTCTAACTTTCAGGAAACATCTTTTCGTCATAATTTTCCGGTAACGTCTTCCTTAACTTCTCAACGTAAGCAAAAAACCAATTTCCGTGAATAACCATAGCTGACCACTAAACGAAACAATAGATCTTCCTTACTCCTTACGCGGAGACATCTGACGACTACCCTCTCCCGCTAGCTCCCCACCTTCGCCTAACGTTCAGTAGTCCCCTTTTCGCCTAAATTTTCCAGGTCACACTTAGCATTCTCAACTTCTCGACGTAGGCGACAAGGCGGAGAGACCCCTAGATAAAAACCAATACACGTGAATATCCATAGCTGACCAGTAAAAGAACAATAGCATAAATTACTTTCTCCCTTATACGGAAGAAACCGACGACTACCCCCTACCCCTAGCTCCTCCATCGTTATCTACTCCTTCTCGACTCACTCATCAGTCGAGATTCGGAACTTCCAGACAACGGACATACCGCAGGAGACGAAGTTTATACTCCGTAGGAAACGATGCAATAAAAAGAAATAAAATAAAATACATAAATCACCCTAAATAATCCCACCCGATTTACAGTGAGGGCGACATACCATCTATCCCACTCCCAATATTAACAATTTTTTATTCTGCATATTATCCCCTCCACCAAAAATTCACACTCTTCGCCCACCATTCCATTTCGGGACTCTTTCCCCACTCTCGACTCACCTCAACCTAACCTCCTGGGACCCCTCCTTCACCTCGACATACTGGCGTCAGGTTTACTCCCACTACCGAAAAATAGGCCACGCCCTGTCTCACGGAAGCTGTACATATACTATTACTACTACTATTGCTACTACTGCTACTACTGCTGCTACTGCTGCTACTGCTGCTACTGCTGCTACTGCTGCTACTGCTGCTACTGCTGCTACTGCTGCTACTGCTGCTACTGCTGCTACTGCTGCTACTGCTGCTACTGCTGCTACTGCTGCTACTGCTGCTACTGCTGCTACTGCTGCTACTGCTGCTACTGCTGCTACTGCTGCTACTGCTGCTACTGCTGCTACTGCTGCTACTGCTGCTACTGCTGCTACTGCTGCTACTGCTGCTACTGCTGCTACTGCTGCTACTGCTGCTACTGCTGCTACTGCTGCTACTGCTGCTACTGCTGCTACTGCTGCTACTGCTGCTACTGCTGCTACTGCTGCTACTGCTGCTACTGCTGCTACTGCTGCTACTGCTGCTACTGCTGCTACTGCTGCTACTGCTGCTACTGCTGCTACTGCTGCTACTGCTGCTACTGCTGCTACTGCTGCTACTGCTGCTACTGCTGCTACTGCTGCTACTGCTGCTACTGCTGCTACTGCTGCTACTGCTGCTACTGCTGCTACTGCTGCTACTGCTGCTACTGCTGCTACTGCTGCTACTGCTGCTACTGCTGCTACTGCTGCTACTGCTGCTACTGCTGCTACTGCTGCTACTGCTGCTACTGCTGCTACTGCTGCTACTGCTGCTACTGCTGCTACTGCTGCTACTGCTGCTACTGCTGCTACTGCTGCTACTGCTGCTACTGCTGCTACTGCTGCTACTGCTGCTACTGCTGCTACTACTGCTACTACCACACACACACCAACACACACACACACACACACACACACACACACACACACCAGAGGTAGTGACTGCATCTTAGATTTGACACTCCTGGGCCTATGAGATGGGTCCGCGAGTAATCGTCTATTTTTTTCGCCGGCTGCGGCGAGCCGTATGTCCCGCCTGCCACGTCGCCGCTATCTGATTACGTGTTTGTTTAAAAAAGGAGACCGATTACATTATTCACCCCGACCTATTCTAACTATATATTAGCTGTGGTACGGTACGAGTCAGACACTCTCTATATATACAGGGTGTCTCAGAACAATCTACGAAGCTCTCGGGAGAACGTAGAGCGGCTCGAAGCAAAGACAAAAGTTCCATGCCATTTTGCGATATTTGCAATAATAGTCGAAATATTAATTGTAGAAGATCAAATGAAACGGCGGCCACCGGAGGAGGAGCGCAGAACCGCGCGAGCTTTGCACGGCCCAGTTTACGTGGAGACAGACTCCGGCGCGCGTTGAGGAGGACGACAGAAGGCGCGCTGTCCGCTTGCATCACCGCGCCTACGCCTCGCCGCACTGCGCTAAAACTCGCGTTGATGGTCACTCGCGAACCACATACTCGCGATTATAATTACGAGATCACTTTATAAGCAATCGTGAATTTACGATTGATTCTTTATGTTCTCCTTGCATAAGTATCTTATTTAGAAAATTAGGATGCGTGAAATATTTAACCATCATGTGTTACGACCTTTATAATAATACGATAAAAAAATATCCATTCTTGACGTAACGACTTCACGATAGATTACGATACCTTATGTCGTAATTATACTTGGAATTAATTGTAATCATATTCCAATGGTTGAATATTCTCCTAACAATCGAATTCTAAGTTCTATCGTTTTTTATCGTTCTCTCTTAGGAGAGTATTCAACCGTCGGATAGAATTGATCCAATTACGATGGAAGGCGCATCGTAATTTGTTATGAAATTATTACGCCAAGAGTTGATACTTTTCTATCGTATTATTGCAAAGATCGTAACGTATTATGATTAAGTATTTCGTGCGTCTTAATTCTCTAATAAGATACTTACGAAGGATATAAATAATCAGTCGAAAATTTACGATAGGTAAATTCCGTAAAATCAGGATTCGCGGAGAAGGAAACGATAAGAACATTCGATGCTGTAAATAATTTACAAAAAGAAATAATTACAACTTAATATTCTGCTTGAGATAACGTCACTTTTATCTTTCCGAAATGAAATAATCTCGTGGTAAGGAAATGCTATCATTTCCACACCTTGAGGTAGATAGCTTGACGCGTTTTTTTTTTTAAGTGGTTTTCCCAGTAGGTCTAATCCACTTTAATATTACTAATATAATAATTGTTCGAAGTGCCTTCCTCGTACTTGTAAGCAGAGTTCGGCCCTTCGAGTTATTTGTTGCGTCGCACGGTACGCCATAATGGTTCGGCATGATGGTAATAAAAGCTGTTCAAATTGCTTCGCGTACCTTATTCTCAGTATCATCACGTCTGTGCTCGACCAAAGCTTTAATGTGGCCCCAAAGAAAGTAATCGAGTACATTCAAATCTGGTCGTGCCGGCCAAGTAATTGGGCCAGCTCGTCCCATGCACCTGCCCGAAAAACGCATGTCTAAAATTTGCGTACTTGACGGGAAAAATGTGCGGGAGCTCCATTCTGCTGTGTAACGCTGCACTCGCGACTCGCGCAGTCGGCACACGAATCGGATGCAGCGACAAAATTATTACTCTTTTGGTCAGCTCTCACAGTTCGGCGGATTTCGCGAGACCCGACAGCTCAACACGAAAAAAAACTCTAAATGGGCGCCAGGTACGGCGGTCCGTACCCACTAAAAGGCTTGTTCACTAAACACAAAAAGGTTGGTCTCGCCGAAGAGTAGCACTCGTCGTCCGCCCGAACGGCTGACCCGAACGTCCGGCAGCTCAGCCCTCTTCGCGGTAGAGGGGCTGGTTTGTGCGAGGTCGGAGGTGAAGGGATAGAGCGGCGGCTAGGACAATTAATTGATCCGCAATACCTTGAGACAATTATTGTTTATTGTTTGTTGCAGTTTACATTGTTATTAACCGGCAGCAAAGTTGATTTGATAATAAACTGATTCTTTTTCCGCAATCGCAGCAGAGATATTCGGCAGCGCGACCGGCGTCGTGACCGGCGGAGGTCACGACAGCCGCGTAAGCGTTCGGCGGTGTGTCCGCGTCGACGGTACAACCGGCGGATGTTCGGCGATTTTACGAACGACGAAATGATCCCGTGAGCTTGTCCCCAACGCGCGGGAGGGACACGAGCCCTTGCCCTCGTCCAGGAGGACGGCCGGGTCCCCGCTCGTCGACTCCTCGCCCGCTCCGCGACGCGAAAATCACCAAAATAATGTCTTCGTCCCTTTTGGAACGGACTCACCAAAACTTGAGCGGAGCGGGGGCAGTCGGTAGCTGGCCTCGGCAGTCCCTCCGGACTCACACAAAAATGACCCTGGATATCGCAGCGGTCTTACTAGTCGAAGGTCGAGTCGTCGGTGCTTCATCTTCCTGTTCTCGGCTCTACGGATGGCGCGTCCTTCACACTAGATTCCGTGTTATCGGCGAGATTGGCGACAAAAGCTCTCGAACGGTCGTTGTCGTCCCGTTTTATTTTTGGTGTTTAAACCAGCTTTCGACAGCTCTTGGGCGATCATTGGCGGGATATTTCCATTTCCCGATCTCTGACTCTAGACAGCTGTTTTCGGTACGTCAGTCTTTGGAGCTTCCTCGTCAGTCCGACCTTGGCTTAAGCTCCTTTGCGGCAGCCGTTGTTTATGTCGATCCACGAGCCTCGCGGCATCCTCGCTCGAATCGGAAGACGCTCCGGGTCGCGGAGGATGTGCTCGCCGGCTTTTCTCCGGCGGCATCTATCCTCCGCTCGTCCGCGGTGTTGATCCACTCCGTCTTCGCGGCTTCCTGGCGACAGCCTGTGATCGTTCCACTTCGGCAGCTTCGCCTCGACGCTCAGGATGTTGCTGAAACAGGTCTGTGTTAAGTTTCCCACCCTGTGGGTCCATATAGAATCGTATTATTGACGGAAGCGGTTCACCTGGAGTAGCAGGTCCTTCGGCCGTTCATCTCGCAGGCTCTTTCTCTCCCACGGCGGCAGCAGTCCTCCTTGATTGTGGCCTTCTTCTTCCTGACTCAACCTCGATGACGTATTTATACACAAAAAATGATTCGAGGGCAACGTAGGCTCGCGTCCTAAACGCCTCACGGCTAGGACGCGACATCCGCCTGCAGCCGGAAAGCTCATAATGCTTCCTTACTATAGTCTACTAGTGACGGACGATATTTACTAATCGTCACGTCACAGCTGATAAATCATATCTTCTCGTGCATCGAGAGGTACGTCCTCCAGGAGCACTGATAAGTCGTTCTTTAGGAACTCCGCGCTGTTTGTCCGTTGAGACGTGGCGATAGAAAATAAGGGCCGATCTGAAAATTGTTAATAAATATATTATATGAGATACATGCAGGAGAAAAGATTTCTTAATTTACAAGAATACTTACCACTCGGTTCGTCATAATTCCTGTCCATACATTTATCGACACGCCCTGACGAACGGCGTATAGATTCTCTTCTTGCCACAGCAAAAAATTTCGAGAATTAAATACGCCGTTTGGCGTAAACGTTGTTTCGTCAGTCCATAAAATACGATCGGGAAATGAAATATTTCGCTGACACTATGCGAGGAATCCTGCGCGTGTTTTATTCATGATTAACGTACGATAAAGGCACTGTGAATATCGACAAAAGATTGTTAAAATACCGAAAAATAAATGCGTTGTTCTTCATCTCGCGTCAGAAGTTATAGCACCCGTTGGTAATGAAATGGGCAACTGATTCTGTTGTAAGATGCGATGCACCGTGCATCGTGACAAATCTAATTGATTTCCTACAAGGGCGCACACTACTCCCAGGATTGTCCTCGAACGCCTGCAGGACTTCCGCCTGCAGAACTTCTTTGACGAACGTTGCGACGCACTGATGCACCATGGTTGCGGTGATCCAATATAAGAGACCGTGTCTCTTTAGCTCGTTGGATGCAATTGAGGATCGTCTTGTCGGTAGAACGCCATTCGCGATGAGGGAATCGTTGTGCGTAGATACACTCTGCCGTACGAGCATTTTCCTCGGCCATCTCATAGCAGATTATCATATCTGCGTATTCTTTAGACATATACTCCATAATAAACGTTGGAACACGTTGAATACAGAAGTACTACGTAACGACACGCGAACAAAACGTGCTACAACATACGAGGACTGTATGATAAGTACCCGTGTTTAACGACTGGTGGCGTCACTGACTTAAAGTCTGTATACTATCGTTTAACACCATGTTCCGAACGACGCCAGTCAAAATTTCAGACAGATTTATCGAGTAGTTTTGTTTTGAGAATTGTTGAAAGTGGACAAGTTTGTTTGCCATGGAAAAAGAGCAATAAAACGGTCAGTGATTCCATTCCTTTTTTGGATGGAAAGATGTGTGAGGAAATCAAAGTGAAGTTGCATGTCATTTATAAGGATCATGCACCTTCGATGATTACTATCAGATATTGGCTCAATGAATTCAAGCATGGCCGAACATCTGTTTTTGATGAAGAATGCCCAGGTCGTCCATGATATCCTATTAGCAGATCGCCGGATGAAGGTCAGAGAGATTGTTGACATTATAAATATCTCAATTGAACACGTACAAAATATCCTACACGAAAAATTAGGCATGAGAAAGCTATCGGCGAGATGGGTATTGCGTTTGGTTACAGTGGAACAAAAAT
Organism: Odontomachus brunneus; assembly: GCF_010583005.1. Classification (NCBI taxonomy): domain Eukaryota; kingdom Metazoa; phylum Arthropoda; class Insecta; order Hymenoptera; family Formicidae; genus Odontomachus; species Odontomachus brunneus. The sequence continues at coordinate 96,646 of NW_022639559.1, read as the reverse complement.
GGAATCGCATGACAACTTTGGAGCACTGTTTGGACATGTTTAAGCGCAATCCGAAAGAGTTTCTGCGGAATTCGTCACTGTTGACGAAATATGGATCCATCACTACATGCCAGAAACGAAAAAACAGTCAAAACAGTGAACTTCACTCAGCAAACCTGCTCCAAAGAAGGCAAGAACGGTTCCATTGGTCAGAAAGATCATGGTCACCATTTTTGGGATTCGCGAGGCATCATTTTCACTGACTATTTAGAGAAGGGAAGGACAATCACGGGGCAGCACTATGCTAATTTATTGGGCCGATTTGACGCTGAATTGAAGAGAAAACGGCCCCATTTGGAGAAGAAAAAAGTGCTCTTTTATCATGACATCGCACTTATTCGTCCGTAATCGCCACAGTAAAACTGATAAAATTACGTTACGAATTGCTGTTTCATCCACCCTATTCTCCAGAATTGGTTCCCTGCAATTTCTATTTATTTCCAAACATGAAAAATTGGCTTGACGGAAAGCGGTTCATGTCAAACGAGGAAGTCATTGCTAAAACAGAGACCTATTTTGCGGAGTTTGATCAGTTATATTTTTTGGATGGTATAAAAACGTTGACATATCGCTGGATTAAGTGTATCGAGCTGAAAGGAGACTAGGTTGAAAAATAAGTTAAAAAAAAAAAATTTTTTTAAATACGTTTCCTTCTCTAATATGAGTACTTATCATACAGATCTCGTATGAGAAACAAGAAAAATACGATTTCGAGTAAAATCCACGTGTCGCCCTTACAAGAACGCATTTCAATCAATAATTATAAACCAATTCATGAATTATCGACCGATTCTTAAATATTAATATTGACCAATATTTAAAAATCGGTCGATAATTCTTAAATTGATTTATAATTATCGATTAAAATGCGTTCTTGCAAAGGCGACACGCAGATTGTACAACTTTCAATGTTTTTCTCGTTTCTCAAATGTTGTAGCACGTTTTGTTAGCGTGTCGTTACGTAGCACTTCCGTATTCAACGTGTTTCAACGCTTATTATGGAGTATTATGGAGTATATGCCTGAAGAATACGCAGATATGATAATCTGCTACGGGATGGCCGGGGAAAATGCTCGTGTGGCAGAGCGTATCTACGCAAAGTGATTTCTTTGTCGGGGACGGCGTCCTACTGACAAGAAGATCTTCAATCGCATCCGACGAGCTAAAGAGACACGGTCTTTTATATTGGATCACCATGGTGGTGTCAACTCGATTGTTAGAAGAGTTAGAAGAGTTAGAAGATTCAACCGTTGGAAAATGTTTACAAATAATATCAAGTATAATTACGACATAAGGTGTATCGTAATCTACCGTGAAGTCGTTACGTCAAGAATAGATATTTTTTTATCGTATTATTATAAGATCGTAACATATGATGATTAAATATTTGTAACATTATTTGCGTTCGATGCGGGATATGCTGCGAGTCGGTGCGATCCGGATTCGTGGCAGATATAATAAATGTGGAGACAGTGGTGTAGATAATAATATGATATCTATTCTAACTCAAATGGTTATGTACAATGTGTATTTACAGAATGTCTCGACGCCGTTGGTTTAATGGTCGATTTTTTGTGCTCGCCGTGCGAGTCTGTTGATGTTTGTTGCTGACGGTTCGGAAACGCCAGGGCCACTGGCGACCGCGGAACGCGGTCGGTGTTGTGACGCGTCGATTGTCTCGCGCTCGCGGCGAGATGTTTATGCTCGGGTCTTTAAATCTTATCGCGGCGAGATCCGTTATTCGGCGAGAGATTGATAATGCTTTAAATGCACGATGCCGTGCAGCGGTCGAACTGTCACGGTTTGGCGTTGCCCGCGCTTATCTAGCGGGGCCGTATCGCGATCTCAGGGCACTGCCCTGCCTCGGTAGGCGGTGGATAAGTCGCACCAAAAGCGACTTCGGTTTGGCGGTCCCTCGAGCATGGATATACGCTGTCGAGAGAGACATCATGTCGTTGAGTTGCGCGGCTGTGACTTCCGACGAGTCGGAGTTCGTTGGGCGGTCGAGCGGTGTATCGGAGGTGACGCGTAGGTCGGTTCAACGAGTCGACGGAGCGGTAGCAAGGATGTAAACTTTACGTATCCAACGAGTCTACGAGGATGTCGATTCTACGAATCCAACGAGTTAATGGAGTAGTGGCAAGGATATAGACTTTACATATCCAATAAGTCTACGAGGATGTCGACTCTACGAATCCAACAAGTCAGCGGAGCGGTATCGAGGAAGTCGACTCTACGTATCCAATGAGTCGATGGAGCAGTAGTCAAGGATGTAGGCTTTACAAATCCAACAAGTCTACGAGGATGTCGACTCTACGAATCCAGTGAGTCGGCGGAGCGGTATTGAGGAATGTCGACTTTACGAATCCAACAAGTCTACGTGGATGTCGACTCTACGAATCCAATGAGTCGGCGGAGCGGTATCGAGGAAGGTCTAGGATGCAGTGCTCTAGGCAGCGGTGTTTGCGAGGAGTTACTGCTGTTGTTAGCTTTGCTCAGCGGAGTGCCTCGGAAGACTGCTTCCTTCCGGAGTTTTCGCGCTGTCTTTTATACCGATTTTGTGTGTTTCGGTGTTTATCGTTTATCGCGTTCGGTTTGTCGCGTTCGGTCGGTGGTGTTTATCTCAAATATATTCGGTTTTCGTAACGAGATGTCTTGTTTCGACAATTAAAATAATGCTCGCGGTTCGATGTTTTCCTTTGCGGACGGATCGTTACAACCATCGACGCAAGTTTTAGCGCAGTGCGGCGAGGCGTAGGCGCGGCGATGCAAGCGGACAGCGCGCGTATCGTTCTCCTCACCGCGCGCCGGAGTCTGTCTTCACATAGCTGGGCCGTACTAAGCTTGTGCGGCTTTACGCTCCTCCTTCGGCGGCCGCCGTTTCATTTGATCTTCTACAATTAATATTTCGACTATTATTGCAAATATCGCAAAATGGCATGGAACTTTTGTCTTTGCTTCGAGCCGCTCTACGTTCTCCCGAGAGCTTCGTAGATTGTTCTGAGACACCCTGTATATATAGAGAGTGTCTGACTCGTATCGTACCAGAGTTAATATATAGTTGGAATAGGTCGGGGTGAGTAATGGAATCGGTCTCCTTTTTTAAACAAATACGTAAAATTTCGAGTTATTAAAGTAGATGGGTTAATCAGATCGCGGCAATGTGGCAGGCAAAACATAGACCTCGCCGCAGCCACCCCCGTGAAGTTAGCCTCTCAACATTCGAAAAAATACAATTTCTACAGCTAATTCGTTTGCTCAACGTTTGCACATGTTTGCACATCAAGAATTTTCGTTTGCACACCTCTAGTTTAAAAGTTATTGAAAAAACAATTTTGGGGGGGCCAACATCACACTAGCCTCCAACATTCGGAAAAGTAAACTTTCTATAGCTCAAACAATTTCTCATCGTTTGTACATGTTTGCAAAAGATTTCGTTTGCACACCTTTAGTTTAAAAGATATTTAAAAAACAATTTTGAGGGGCTAACTTCACACTAGCCCCTCAAGTTGCTCCAATTCAACTGAAAATGCATGTAATCGATAGATTCTCGTTTGCACATTTCGAAAAAAACTTGAATTTTCGTTTGCACACCTCTAGGAAAAAAATTATTTAACGTTAAACTTTGGGGGGGGGGGCAACTTCACATTTGCCAAAATTTATAATTACAAAAAATTGTCTGACGCATGATATGGTTAGATTTTTGTTTGCATATTTCGAAACAATTCCAGTTTTCGTTTGCACACTTCTAGAAAAAAAGTTATTTAACATTAAACTTTGGGGGGCTAACTTCACACTTACCGAAGAGTACACTTTGCGGGAGATAACTTCACATTTGCCGAAAATTATATTTCCACAAAAAAATTTTCTATTAGATATACAACTTTGTTTCCGCCGTTTTTTTTTTCCGAAATTCGAGGCTTTATTGTAAAAAACTGGTTATACATTTATGATTCAAAGTATTGTCCATCGCTGGACATTACTTTCTCCCATCTTTCGGGCAGCGTACGAATCCCGCGTCGAAAAAACTGGTCATCTTTTAAGGCGATCCACGAATCGATCCAATTTTTTACTTCTTTATAAGACCGGAAATGCTGGTCAGCCAGGCCGTGTGCCATTCATCGAAACAAGTGATAGTCAGAGGGAGCAACGTCTGGAGAATACGGCGGGTGGGGTAGGACTTCCCATTTCAACGTTTCCAAGTATATCTTGACCACTTTCGCAACATGGGGTTGAGCATTGTCATGCTGCAAAATCACTTTATCGTATCTCTCGTTGTATTGCGGTCGTTTGTCTTTCCATGCTCAGCTCAAACGCATCAATTGCGTTCGATACCGATCGTCTGTGATTGTTTCAGTCGGTTTTAACAGCTCATAATACACCACGCCGAGTTGGTCCCACCAAATACAGAGCATGACCTTGGTGCCGTGAATATTCGGTTTGGCCGTCGACGTGGAAATATGGCCGGGAACTCCCCATGATTTTCTGCGCTTGGGGTTATCGTAATGAACCCATTTTTCGTCCCCAGTCACAATGCGATGCAGAAATCCCTTCCGTCTTTGCCTTTCAAGCAGCTGTTCACAAGCAAACAAACGCCGTTCAACATCTCTCGGCTTCAATTTGTACGGCACTCAATTTCCTTGCTTCTGAATCATTCCCATGGCTTTGAGGCGTTTTGAAATAGCTTGTTGAGTCACTCCAAATGATCGTACCAATTCTTCTTGATTTTGACACGAGTCTTGATCAAATAATGTCTCCAATTCTGCATTTTCAAAAACCTTCTCTCTTCCACCGCTATGCCGGTCTTCGACGTCAAAATCACCTTTCTTGAAGCGTTGAAACCACTCACGACACGTTTTTTCACTAGTAGCGGCCTCATCATAAGTATTTGAGAGCATTCGATGAGCCTCAGCCGCAGATTTCTTTATATTGAAGCAGAAAATTAAAACCTCCCGCAAATGACGAGAATTTGGCACTTTCAATCGAGAATAACTTTATGATGCAGACACAAATCGACTAATGTTTCTATGGGGTTATGTTGATAGATGTCCAAGTTTATTGTATGACGTCTATGATCTATTTATTTCGACCACCACTTACCGCTAAAGCCATCTATAGGAAAACGGCGGGAACAAAGTTGTACACCTAATAACACATAAATTTTTTCCTGCAATTATAACATTCGACAAGTGTGAAGTTAACCTTGCCAAAGTTTAATGTGAAATAACTTTTTTTCTAGAGGTATGCAAACGAAAACTCGACTTGTTTCGAAATGTGCAAACGAAAATCTAACGATATCATGCGTCAGACAATTATTTTTTGGAATTACAACTTTCGGCAAGTATAAAGTTGGTGCCCCCAAAGTTCAATGTTAAATAACTTTTTCATAGAGGTGTGCAAACGAAAATTCGAGTTGTTTCGAAATGTGCAAACGAAAATTTGTCAATATCATGCGTTAAAAAATTTTTTGTGGAATTATAATTTTCAGCAAGTGTGGAGTTAGCCCCCTCAAAGTTTAATGTTAAATAACTTTTTTTCTAGAGGTATGCAAACGAAAACTCGACTTGTTTCGAAATGTGCAAACGAAGATCTAATGATATCATGCGTCAGACAATTTCTTTTTCAATTATAATCTAAGTTTCGGCAAGTGTGATGTTAGCTCCCCCAAAGTTTAATGTTAAATAACTTTTTTTCTAGAGGTGTGCAGACAAAAACTCGAGTTGTTTCAGAATGTACAAACAAAAATCTAACGATATCATGCGTCAGACAATTTTTTACAATTATAAATTTTGGCAAGTATGAAGTTGGCCCCCCCCCCAAAGTTTAATGTTAAATAACTTTTTTCCTAGAGGTGTGCAAACGAAAGTTGGAGTTGTTTCGAAATGTGCGAACGAGAATCTATCGATGACATGCATTGTGAACCGAATTTAAGCACTTAGGGGCTAGTGTGACGTTAGCCCCCCCAAAATTGTTTTTTAAATATCTTTTAAACTTAAGATGTTTAAATGTGCAAACGAAAACTCTTGATATGCAAACATGTGCAAACGATGAGCAATCGTTTGAGCTATAGAAGTTAGTTATGCAGTCGTTTGAGCTATAATTTACTTTTTCGAATGTTGTGGGGCTAGTGTGATGTTGGCCCCCCCAAAATTATTTTTTCAATAACTTTCAAACTAGAGCTATGCAAACGAAAATTCTTGATGTGCAAACGATAAGCAAATAAATTAGCTGTAGAAATTGTATTTTTTCGAATGTTGAGGGGCTAATTTCACGGGGTGCCGCAGCCGGCGAAAAAAATGGACGATTGCTGGCGGACCTTTCTCATAGGCCTAAGGGTGTCAGATCTAAAACGCAGTTACCACCTGTGGTGAAAAGTGCAAGCTGCATCTATCATATCATATCTTGAGAAATGTCGCTTTGAAAATTCGCCGATGTCTATCCGACGGTGATTTTTTTTATGCCGTCTTCGTCGACCGCCAATTGTTTTTAACAAACTCGTGGATTGCGATTGCGGAAACGGTCTTAGTGCACGATACAACCTGAAGCAATAACTTCGAGTTAACGTCGAAAAATCGTGCAAAAATATTTACCGTGAGTGAGCATGATAGAGCGGATATGATAATAACGTACGGCTGGGCAGGTAAAAATGCACTTGCCGCGAAACGATTATACGCGCAAAGATTTCCCGTGCGCGACAGACCCTCTCGACACACGATTCTCTCGTGCATTGCGAGAGTAAGAGAGATGGGATCTGTTTTGCGCCGTACATGAGAAGAAGGTGGAAGAGTGCGCAAAAATATAGAAAAGCGCATTTTGGAAGAATTCCAGAAAATCAACAGCGAAAGGTAGCGTCTGCATTAGGTATTCAGTGTTATCTGGTGCGACGTACATTATGCGAGAATAATCTGCGCCCCTACCACTTTCAATGTATGCAACAGCTCTTTCCAGCGGATGAGCAGAAGCGTATGTTTTTCTATAGGTATTGGCTTTATCAGTAATTTCTTTTGCTACTTGTTTATTCATTTTATTAATCATCGTTGAAATGCATAGGTTTACTCGTGCAGTGTCGGCGGGATATTTCATTCTCCGACCGCATTCTGGACGGCCGAGTCGACCTTTACACCGAACGGCGTATTTAATTCGCGGAATTTTTTATTGTAGCACGAGGGAAATCCGCACGCCGTTCGACAAGGCGCGTTTCAATACCGCTGGAGTATAAATGCTTGGGCCGGAGTAATTGCAGACCGAGTGGTGAGTATCATTCGACTGAAGATACTTTCTCGCAATGATTTTCCAACATTTCATTATTTTTAGATCGGTCCGTTGCTACCTCGGCTAAGTGGCGAAATTTACGCGGACTTCATCGAAAAACAACTCCCAGGGCTACTGGAGAACGTTCCTTTACAGGCACGAGCAGAGTCGATCTTTTTAACATGATGGAACTTCTGCGCACTTTAGGCGACAGGTACGAAACATGTTAGATGCGCGTTATTCGGTGGATAGGTCGAGGTGGTCTGATCGCCTGGCCGCCGTGATCTCCTGATCTTAACGTGCTCAACTATTTCTTGTGGGGTCACGTTAAGAATTTAATTGAACAGCGGCGTGATGGTACAGAACAAGAAGTACGTGAGGCAATTGTCCTTCAATAACATCACGCCGGAAATGACACATCGAGCAACGTGCAATATTAAACAAAGAGCCGAATTCTGTGTGCGAAAAAGAGGATAGCATTTCGAACAGTTTTTACATTAATGCACTATGCATTAATGTACAGTGGAATAGGCCTCCTAGGGATACCACTATAAAAAAAATGCGCCCTGCTATCTACAGTTAGATGGTGTGGAAAAGATAGCACACATAATTATTTTCGCGAAGAAATCGCGTGATGAAAACACGCATTTATTTATACGATCAGAACGTCTTGCGTCCTGAGAGAGAGAGAGAGAGAGAGAGAGAGAGAGAGAGAGAGAGAGAGAGAGAGAGAGGCGAAATTTGTTTGTCTCTATTATTATTTCCTGTAAGGAAAAATACAAGTAGAATGCGTGCTGTGTAAAGAATCGAGCGCACGGATGGGTACGGATAGCATGCGTATATAAAGATTTATAATTTTTTTCCATTAATGGTATATCGGAAAATAACTTTATTATATATGGTTGAATTCGTATTGAAATAGCCTTTCATTTCGTTATTAACAAATTTTACAATTTAAAAAATAAGAAGTGATGGGGGAAATATTGACAAAAAGAAAAAATTTTTTTTCAAATAATTTTTATAAAGTACTCTCCAAACCATTCAACTTTTACTTAAAATTTTTTTTTCTATCTCTTGTAGTTTTCATTATATTCTCTTCGAATGAAAAAAACTGATTTTTTTCAAAGGAGTACTTCACCCCCTAAACTTGAGAAAAACTTGAAAACATATAAAAAAATACGTGTCTGTTATTTTGATCTAAGAACAACATATTACAAATTCATAAAAATCAGAGGTGGACACTAATGTGGGTTTCCTTGTTAGCCTTAAGTTTATATAGGAAAAACTAGCCATGGGCAAATTGTGTAAATAAGAAAATGTAACGAAAGCATTAGAAAAGACCAATTAACATAATGAAGAAATCGATAATCGCACCAAATAATATTAAGTCAATTAGATATTTTTCGCAAAGCAAGCAAACGGCCAGAGAAATGTAAAATAAATATAAGATAAATATTCATAATAAAGAGCACCTTAAATAACTAATAAGTGTAAGTCAATATATAATTAAGCCAATATAATAAATAATTACAAACAAAATATAGAAAAATAAACAGCACGTATAAATAAGAAGCGCAGAACGGAGAACTTACTGGCCTGATATAAACGAGTACAAACAGGCAAAGTAACAAGGATAGAGGTTACGCAGAATGGGAAAAAATACGCTCAAACAAGTCAGGAGTAGTAATTAAGTAAGGTAACGCGTCTCCAAATTTAGCAAATGTTGCAGCAGAGCAACAAAATTAGGTAAAAAATTTAAAATTAGGTAAGGAAGGAGCATTCACTCTATCTTCAGGTAAGGAATTCCAGAGGTAGGCCGATTGCACAGTAAAGGAACGTTTATGAATTTCGGCACGACAGGTAGGAATAAATAATCTGCTAGGTGAAGCACGAGTGGATCTGCACGGCAAAGGAGTTCTCATGAACTCATAGAGATATGAAGGAGAGTGATTTTCCAAGATAGAATAAGTTAGACAACCCATAAGAAGAACATGTCGGTGATCAACAGACAGCCAGTTAGCACTCAATTTGAAGGGAGTGACGCGACTGTCCCAACTAAAGCTAAAAACAAAACGAACAGGAGTTAAATGTGCGCTGCAATCTTGTGTTAAGTTCCCTAGTTAATCGCAATAGACAGCAGAACAATAATCAAAGTAGGGAAATATGAGCACATTAAACGCCGCAAATTTTGATTGAAAAGATCACGATTGAGCTTAAGTTGGTAGAGGGCTCTATTCTTTAGAACAGATGCCATCAACGTGAGCCGTTCAAGTGAGTGTGGAAGAAAATATTACGCCAAGCGTTTTGACCACTGGATATAAATCGCTTTGATCTTACTAACGTTTAGCGAGAGTTTGTTTTTAAGGGCTCACTTGTTAATAGCATCAACATCACGCGAGATCAGATCAACACCACGCCGAAGGTCGAACAGTTCACAATGCAGATAAATTTACAAGTCATCCGCATATAGAATATAAGTGGAATGAGAACTGACATTAGAAATATCATTAATGAATAATGAAAATAAGAGGGGGCCCAAAATCTTGGAACACCAGAACGGACAGATAACCAAGAGGAAATCTCCCCAGCAGAACCCAACACAGACTGGGATCTTCCACCAAGGTAGGAGACAAACCAGAAAACGACATGCGAGGATAAATTCAAAGTCAAGAGTTTTTGTAGAAGTAAGTTATGGTCGACTGTGTGAAAAACGCGGTTGAAATAAAAAAGTACTAACAAAGTAACTTTACGTTCATCACAGGCACGCTTGATATCATCTGACAAACGGAGAAGAGCGGTTTGCGTACTATTTCCTACTCGAAAACCGATTTGCATAGGATCGAGTAAATTATATGTATTTAAGTGAGAACATAGTTGTTTAAATATTAATTTTTCAAGAATTTTAGATAATGCTAAGAATAGAAATAGGACGGAAATCAGACGGATGCGAAGGATGAGACTTCTTCTACATTGGGATAACGAAAGATTTCTTTCATTAGTTCGGAAAAACTGAGTACGTTAAAGAGAAATTAAAAAGATCCACAATATGGGGGAGAATTACGAGTATACATAACCGTAGTTGGCGTAGTGAGACCTGATCATAGCCTTTAGCATTAGAGGTGAAGGAAGAAATACACTCCATCATATCTTCAGGCAATATATGTTGGAAATAAAATTGCGGTCCAAATCAACGAATGGAATGTGATAATGTAGACAGGAGTTAGAGTCAGAGGAAGACGATTGAGCACAAACAAAATGCACATTAAAGGTATCAAGATCAAATGGTAAAATACAACGTGAGCGAGGAGTGAGATATCCCAAACGACGCATCTCATTACAGAACTGAGCTGGATAAATGACTTTAACCTGTTGACGAAGTACTGGGAACGAGCAAAACGAATAGCCGACTGCAAGGTTTCTAGCCCGGCGGTTATTGGTTGTAAACTAAACTATTACGTGTGCGCAGAAACAATTTATGTAGATAACTCCTAACACAAATTAGTGACTTAATATTTAAAGTAAACCATGGCGCAGTATGTCGGCGAAGTTGCAACGGAGCAAGCTTATTACATACGTCATTGATGCTACAATTCAGAAAGGACACCTTCTCAGAGATGTCAGCAACACTGTAGAATCGGTCCCAGGTGACTAAGTTAAGCTCACGATACAGTGCGGCAGAAGCAATGGTAGCACAATCATAATATTCATAAGAGGAAGTCACGTGCAAACATATCATATTAGGTGGTTCCTGCGGTTTTTTTGTTTAAAAAACTTAGTTCCTGCGGTTTTTTTGTTTAAAAAACTCATTTATTTCGACATCAAAAGCAAAAAATACATTAATCGAAGTATTTTCCCTCGCTAGCTATACATTTTTCCCATCTTTCGGGCAACGCGTAGATTCCGCGACGATAGAACGATTGGTCTTTTGATGCAATCCATTCGTCGATCCATTTTCGCACATCCTCGTAATTTCTGAAGTGTGTATCCACCAAGCCGTGCTGCATCGACCGGAACAAGTAATAGTCCGAAGGAGCTAAGTCTGGTGAATACGCTGGGTGCGGGAGAACTTCCCACTCGAGCTGCATCAGTGTTTCTTTGACGGCTTTGGCAACGTGTGGTCGAGCGTTGTCGTGCAAAAGCATGACTTTACGTCGATTGCTGGCTACTGCTGGCCTTTTTTCCAACAATGCTTCATTCAGACGGTTTAATTGTGATTGATATCGATCCCCCGTGATACTTTCGTTCGGTCTGAGTAGCTCATAATAAACGACGCCGTGCATATCCCACCAAATGCAAAGCATTGCTTTGTGACCATGAATATTTCTCTTTGGTGTGGATGTCAATAGTTGGCCAGGGTCTACCCATGATTTTCATCGTTTAGGATTATCGAAATATATCCATATTTCATCGCCAGTCACTATGCGCCACAAAAAACTCTTCTTTTTCTGCCTGGCGAGCAGAGAAATAGAGATGTTTAAGCGATTCGCAATGGCATTTGCGGTTAATTCGTGTGGTACCCATTTTCCCTCCTTTTGAATTTTTCCCATTGCATGTAGACGTTTGGAAACAGCCATCGGAGTAACATTTAATGCTGCAGACAATTCTTGGAGCGTTTGAGTAGAGTTTTCGTCCAATAATGCCTGCAAATCGGTGTCTTCAAACTTTTTCGGTTGGCCTGAGCGTTCTTTATCATTGACATCAAAATCACCACTCTTAAATCGCTGAAACCATACTTGGCATGTTCTTTCCGATGGAGCATAATTGCCATAAGCTTCGAAAAGCAATTTATGAGCTGCAGCTGTAGTTTTTTTCAAGTCAAAGTAATGAAGCAGCACATGTCGAAAAAACAACTTATCACATTCCATATTTAATCAAAAGAAAAAATAGCACTGCTCGCTTAAATGAATCTCTTCGCACTGAATTTTATTAACAAATGTCTAACCTCTAAAATGCAGCCAGTTTCAGATGTCAAAATAAATTACACCTACAATTAACGTCATCTAACTGTGAGCCGCAGGAACTAAGTTTACCACCTAATAACTGATGTATATCAATTTAATAATAAAAAAAAATGGGCTAATTTGAGTTCGAGCACAGACGTAATAGTGCTATTGTATTATATAGGCAATACCTTCCTTATGTTAGGAAATTAAGTAATTTTATTGAACATAAAATATAAAAAATCAAACGTTTCGGCTCAATCGTGAACTCTCTTCAGTGATAATATAAAAATAAAAAACTCAAGGATTGTACAGAACGAACGAATTACATAGCAATAGTATGATGACTTAAGTGAAACAAAAAGACAACGATGTTATTCTTAATATTATAGTTGACAAGAGCGTTAAAAGAACTATAATCTTTCAGTAATTTGAGCAAAAATTCCAATATAGCCATCATAACTCTAACAAAATATAAAACAAAAAAAATGTATGTAAGATTTAAAACTAAAGTGAAAAAATAAATAATTAAAACAGTCATATAAAATACTTTTGATAAATTGTAGGCTCAACTAGTAATGTGGAACGATCCTGTCAACGATAATATCACCAAGTTTAGGTAATACGGATAATAACAAATTTATATACATAAGCATTAAATAATATAGCGGCGATCCGTAGAAGAGAAGGAAACAAACAGAGATTTATCATAACAAGCCGTAGCTATTGCCCAAATATTCTGTGTCTTTTTGTGAATTTAATCCATGCTTTTGAAATTTGATGTAAATCATCTCCGCAATGAGGCGTTTCAAATAAAAACGTGTAACGACGCGTAATTAATCGTTACTAAAAATAATAACAACGCAGAACATCGCGAATCAAGAGCGCAAGAGGACAACGCGTCCTCTAATATGGTAAACAGCGCGACCGCCGAACAACCGCGGTAAATAACGAATCAAGCGAGATTCGAGGTATATAAAACGCCGCGTAATCGTCATGGAGAGATTCGATCGTCCGCTCTCGAAAGAGAATCAGAACCGATCTACCGCTCTCGAAGGAGAATCCGATTCCGATCATCCGCTCTCAGAGAGACCGACTATATTCCGCTCCTGGCAGATTACTGTTCGTCGATTGGCGACTATAATCACTCCGCCGTCGTTGCACGGATACGTATCATCGATATTCGACTCTACTCCGCTCCTGGCAGATTACTGTTCGTCGATTGGCGACTGTAATCACTCCGCCGTCGTTGCACGGATACGTGTCATCGACATTCGACTCTACTCCGCTCCTGGCAGATTACTGTTCGTCGATTGACGACTGTAATCATTCCGCCGTCGTTGCACGGATACGTGTCATCGACATTCGACTATACTCCGCTCCTGGCAGATTACTGTTCGTCGATTGGCGACTGTAAACACTCCGCCGTCGGCTCACGGATTCGTGAGACCGACACCGATAAGGTCCGCGGCACCGTCGGCCGCATCCGAAATCGTGTCCGAATGAGCCAAGCTTGCTGGGTCATAAAGAAGACTTCGAGAGCTAAAGTCCTGGGTACAAAGACCGACGGACGCATCGCATCCGCCGAACCGATTCAAATCTCCGCGATAGGAGATCGAGGGGAGCGCCACTAAGGCCATATCCCGCGTGCAGCTACGCTGCAGTCTCAACGACCGCGAACATTATACGATTCGGAAACGCCGCTAACATCGCTGGGAAAAGTGTCT
>NW_022639559.1:82023-82679 GCF_010583005.1 Odontomachus brunneus | reverse complement strand
CTAAGGCGATACTCCGCGTGCAGTTACGCTGCAATCTCAACGACCGCGAACATTATACGATTCCGAAACGCCGCTAACATCGTGGGAAAAAGTGTCCACCACACTTAAGAGACACGACGCCGAAAGAAACGTCAACAGAATAGACTCGTGAAGACGCGACACTGACGTCGTCCGCGTCCCGCGCACCGCGCGTCACATCACACGAACCGGCGTCTAAACAAACCTCTGTCAGGCGATACAAACAACCAAAACCAAAGGCGTCGACACGTATTGTTCGATCTGTATATTGTCATTATCGTCAGCTTAGTATTTTAAATATATTATTCTTTATTGTCTAGGTATAGCTTCCGGAATGGAGCCGTGTCTTGAACCAGCGATATGCCAATTCGGCATATCGCTGATTCAAGACACGGCTCCATTCCGGAAGCTATACCTAGACATTGTATCAATGGCCGTGAAAGCCTCAAATCTAGTATTATTCTTTATTATTTTCTTAAACACTGTTTCTCAATTATTCCGCCTATCACAAACCCGATCCGACAAGCGATTCAAACCCGCAACGAATCGCGGTTACAAATTGGCGCCCGAACAGTCTAATAAAAGACATAGGAAGATAGGCGAGAAAGAGAAAATGAAGCAGTGGATATACACCCTAT
>NW_022639559.1:71629-82013 GCF_010583005.1 Odontomachus brunneus | reverse complement strand
CACGAACCCGATCCGACAAGTGATTCGAACCCGCAGCGAATCGCGGTTACAAATTGGCGCCCGAACAGTCTAATAAAAGATACAGAAAGATAGGCGAGAAGTAGAAAATGAAGCAGTGGATATACATACTATCGAAAGACGAAATAATAAAAAAGATGGCTGAATTGGGGTTGCCGACAGAAGGTACCCTGGATGAATTGAGAGGAAGACTGAGCAAATTTGTGTCAGATAATCCGCAAGCCTTCATAAATGGGGGCGAAGAGGAAGAAGTAAGCCATGCATCGTAAACCATGCAAAGTGTCCATCAGGAAATAATAGCAAAAACGATTAACCAAATGAGGAAATGGGGATGCCAATTTGATGGCAAGGATCCCATTTCATTTTTAGAACGAATCGAGGAATTACAAAGTAGCTACAACTACACAGACGAACAAATGTTGCAAGGTCTGCCGGAACTATTAAGAGGAGGAACGCTCCACTGGTACCGGAATAACAGAAATACATGGAGAGAATGGAAAGAATTCATAAGAGCATTCAGGGAACATTTTTTTCTATACCGCTTTGAGTTTCAGATGAAACAAGAGATTCAGAGAAGAAAACAAGGACCGAATGAAGTATTTCGGCAATACGCCACTGATCTAGCCACATTAATGAGGCGAGCAGGAGGATTCTCACGTTGTGATCATATTGATCAGATCTACGAAAATATGTCCCCTGATTTAAAAATGCATATCCGAAGGGAAAGTGTACATACGCTTAGTGAACTGGAAGCAAGGCGGCCGAAATAGAAGATATTGAACGGCAGCGAATAGCGTTTAGAAGAGATACAAAACCAACACCTCGAGTGCCGATGGCAGCCGCATTATACAAGGCATCAGAGTGTTGCTGGCGGTGCAAACAGAGAGGTCATATGAGAAGGATGTGCCGGAATGAACAGAAAAAATTCTGTTCGCAATGCGGTAAGGACGGCGTGTTGACAAGAAATTGTCATCCAAGACCGGAAAACTAAGCTCGGACCGGGGAGGAAGGCGACCCCCGGTCGTAAGAGCGCCAAAAATTAAATATACACCAAGACCGCAGATAAAAATGGAGATATGTGGGGAAGAATTCGAGGTACTGCTTGATACAGGATCCGAAATATCCTGCATCAATCAGGAAACGGCAGAAAGAATAAAAATCGAATATCAAGGCAGGTACACAAAGAGTTCGATTAGCAGATGGAAAAAGTACACAATTAATGGGAAGTATAATCCTACCGGTAAAAATAAATAAAAAACATTACGAACACCGGTTCCACATACTGCCAACACTAGAAATGGCGGTGTTGGTTGGCGTAGACTTATGGGCGAAAATGGAAATACCAATTCCGTCTCCGAATAAAAAGCCACAATTACGATGTAATACAATGACGTGCACCATCTCAGAGGGAATGGAGCTTTGGACCGAAGAAGAAAAGGCACGTTTAAAAGAATTCTTAGAGGAAGAGTTTCGGAAGTTTGAGAGTGTCAAAGGGCCGACAGACATGGTACGACACAGTATAAAAATCAAAACGGGTACCGAACCAATTAAGCAAAGATATCGACCAAGAAATCTGGCAATGCAGAAGATAATAGATCGAGAAGTGACAGAAATGGAAGAAAATGGAATAATAGAAAGCTCACGGAGCGCATGGAGCTCGCCGATTGTCATGGTAAAGAAAAAAGATGGTAAGCACCGATTCTGTGTAGACTTTAGGAAGGTCAATGAAGTAACAGAACGGGATGCATATCCTCTACCGCAGATAACAGCAACGTTGGACAAACTTCGAGGAGCAACGTACTTAACAACGCTTGATCTAAAAAGCGGGTATTGGCAAGTGCCATTAACGGCCGATAGCCGACCGATCACCGCCTTTACAGTGCCTGGCCGAGGGCTTAAGCAATTTAGAGTAATGCCATTTGGATTGCATTCGGCACCAGCAACATTTCAAAGACTTCTAGACACCGTTATAGGACCAGAGCTAGAAGAAAATGTACAAGTATATCTTGATGATATTATAATAGCAACGAAAACTTTTGATCAACATTTAAGGGTGCTGAAAGAAGTTTTTACACGGCTTAGGAAGGCAAAACTACGATTAAACGCCGAGAAGTGTCACTTTTGTCGTCCAAGCCTGAAATACCTGGGGCATATAGTAGATAAAGCCGGAATCAGAACAGATCCAGAAAAAACGGATGCAGTAGGCAAATGGCCAACTCCATCAAAAGTTAAACATATCCGACAGTTTCTAGGGATGGCCTCTTGGTATAGGAGATTCGTCGAAGGTTTCTCAAACATAGCGGCCCCACTAACAAATTTGACAAAGAAGAAGGTCAAATGGCACTGGGGACCGGAAGAGGAAACACTAGTTTCTGCACCAGTCCTCGCTTGTCCAAATTTTGATTTAAAGTTCACACTGCAGACGGACACGAGCAAGCATAGGCTCGGAGCAGTCCTAACGCAGAATTTCACGAATGGAGAGAGAGTCATAGCATACGCTAGCCGCTCACTGAACAACAGTGAGAAAAACTATAGCGCGACGGAGCTGGAATGTCTCACGGTATTGTGGGGAATACGGAAGATGCGATGTTACTTAGAGGGATACGAGTTTACAGTATTGACCGACCATCAGTCATTAAAATGGCTAGAAAAATTAGAATCGCCAACAGGACGTGTTGGGAGATGGAAATTTGAGCTCCAGCAATATACCTTTGAGATCAAATACAGGAAAGGTAGCTCGAATAAAGTAGCCAATGCACTCTCAAGACAACCAGAAATTGCAAGTATAAACAAGGAAATACAGTGCCCATGGTACCTTCGCGTATATAATGAAACAAGGAAACAACCGCAGAGATCGCCAGACTATGAAATTAGGAACGGCAAGTTGTATCGCCACATCCTACATAGTCTAGATCTCAAAGAAACACCGGATAGTGAGCAATGGAAGGAATGCATTCCGCACGAACATAGAGCCGAAATACTGAGGTCGTATCACGATGATCCAACAGCAGGGTATTTAGGCATCGCAAAGACAATATGTCGCATCGCAAGATTATACTATTGGCCAGGAATGCTGAAGGAAATAAACAAGTATGTGCGAAAATGCGAAAACTGCAAGGCACATAAGGCAGCACAAAGTCAACCGGCAGGGATAATGCATGCGACAAATGTGCAGCAGCCTTGGGAACAAGTCTCGATGGATCTAATTGTACCACTACCGCGATCAAGTAAGGGACACACATGGGTGTTAACGATGCAAGACCGTTTTACAAAGTGGCTAGAGGTCAAACCTCTGAGGAAAGCTACAGCAACGGCAGTTGCACAGGCAGTATTAGAAGAAATAGTGTACCGTCATGGAGTCCCAAAGATACTAGTCTCGGACAACGGTACGCAGTTTAAATCCGGCAGCATGAGGAAATTAGTACAGGAACTGGGAATCACACACCGGCTTACACCGGTTTGGACACCGCAATGTAACCCCGTAGAGAGGGCAAACCGCACGGTGAAAACCATGATCGCACAATATGTGGGAGAAAATCACCGTCATTGGGACGCTAATTTACAAGAAATAAAATTTGCGTTCAACAAGAACGCAAGATACCACCGGGTTTTCACCTGCGTATCTCAATACAGGCAGAGAGCTGGCTGGACCGCATTTCCGGGAAAGGGAGCATAGAGAGTCACAGGTACCAAGCGAAATAGGAAAACGACTTGATGCAGCGTACGAGCTAGTACGAATAAACTTAGCCAGAGCATTCCAGAAGCAAGGGAAATACTACAACCTACGTAAAAGGAACTGGAAACCAAAAATAGGCGACGTGGTGTGGAAAGGGAACCATGCGCTCTCAAGCAAGGAAAAAGCAATAAATGCAAAACTTGCGCCTAAGTTTTTAGGTCCGATGACGATAAAAAGAATCATATCCCCCGTAATTGTGGACTTACAGGACAAGAGAAAAAAATGGTATAAACAAGTACATATTCAAGACTTGAAAACAGAAAGGGACCCCGATGACGTAGTACCGGACAAGGAAGGGGTAAGCAAAAGCCAGAAATAAAAGGGAAGATATCAAAGCGGAAGGATCAATAGAGTAAAATCTATCGGAGCAGCTACATCAGCAGCAAGAAAACCAAAATGGCAAAACCGGTAGGGAAACAAATACTAGATTGGCTCGAAAATTGGGAGCCACCGGAAAGAGACGGAACACCACCTACTAGAAATCCGGACACGATAGAATATATGGGGAAGGCAATCACATATGAAAATAACAGTGCCTCCGAACTAGGAAATCCAACCAAAGCCATCGTCCAGATTCCGCCAATACCAGACGTGGAAAAACCAATAAGGAAGAGAGTGTACATTTCCAAGGGCCGAAGCTTCGAACTACCGCCCTATGCATCAGCATCATCGTTAGTATACCACAGATATGTGGAAGGCGAAATATGGCGAGTGAACTTTTACAAGTCCGGAAATATAAAAAAGGTCCGGAAAGTAAACAGCATAGAGGAACAATAAGCCTCGCAAGAAGACAACAGAGAGAAAAAAAAAGAAGGCAAAAACAAGGAAACGAGATCGATATAAACAAGAGACCAAGAGCACGAGAACGATTCAGTTATTAACTCCACAGTTAACATGATGGAAACTGAGATAGAGGATACGATAACGGAATTACTAAATACATGGGACGAAAAAGAGGCTCAACTCCTGTGGGACAGCTTAATACCACAGGAAACAGGAGGCAAGACCCTACCACCAGGGAAGAGACCACCACTGGGAATGAAGAAGCAAAGAGCAAAGGGACCCGCTATACCGTGCCGCAAGGCACACCCGTCATCATTAGCAACGGAAAGAAAGCGATGTGCGTTAATGGGACTACCGACACCAACGCACACGAGGCAAAAAGAAAGGAAAGTGAGACCGGTACAAGGAGGAATCAACCGCATCAGGACCTATCAGGGGATAACACAAAAACTCCCGGAAGTACACAGCAACACGAACACCAAAAGGATGCTACAACTAAAGAAGGGAAAAAACGAACAACCAACTAATAGAACAGAGAAGCCGACCGTAAAATATAACATCAGGGTAACACCACCAAGAGTTATCCAATGTGACAGGAAGGAGGGCGACAAAGCACCGGTTCGAGTAGCGCTAACGGAGGAAGTGGTATTAGAAGTCCCGTACAATTCCGCACACATCTCGCGGGCATATCGTAGGTACGACAACGGAATATTGTGGGTGGTCAAATTCCATCCCGAAGGTATTGTAAAATCCGTACGTAGTCGGGTCGACCACTTGCGAAATGGGGGGGCAATGTAACGAGGCGTAATTAATCGTTAATAAAAATAATAACAACGCAGAACATCGCGAATCAAGAGCACAAGAGGACAACGCGTCTTCTAATATGGTAAACAGCGCGACCGCCGAACAACCGCGGTAAATAGCGAATCAAGCGAGATTCGAAGTATATAAAACGCCGCGTAATTGTAATCGAGAGATTCGATCGTCCGCTCTCGAAAGAGAATCAGAACCGATCTACCGCTCTCGAAGGAGAATCCGATTCCGATCATCCGCTCTCAGAGAGACCGACTATACTCCGCTCCTGGCAGATTACTGTTCGTCGATTGGCGACTGTAATCACTCCGCCGTCGTTGCACGGATACGTGTCATCGACATTCGACTCTACTCCGCTCTTGGCAGATTACTGTTCGTCGATTGACGACTGTAATCATTCCGCCGTCGTTGCACGGATACGTGTCATCGACATTCGACTATACTCCGCTCCTGGCAGATTACTGTTCGTCGATTGGCGACTGTAAACACTCCGTCGTCGGCTCACGGATTCGTGAGACCGACACCGATAAGATCCGCGGCACCGTCGGCCGCATCCGAAATCGTATCCGAATGAGCCAAGCTCGCTGGGTCATAAAGAAGACTCCGAGAGTTAAGGTCCTGAGTACAAGGACCAACGGACGCATCGCATCCGCCGAACCGATTCAAATCTCCGCGATAGGAGATCGAGGGGAGCACCACTAAGGCCATATACCGCGTGCAGCTACGCTGCAGTCTCAACGACCGCGAACATTATACGATTCCGAAACGCCGCTAACATCGCTGGGAAAAGTGTCCACCGCACTTAAGAGACACAACGCCGAAAGAAACGTCAACAGAATAGACTCGCGAAGACGCGACACTGACGTCGTCCGCGTCCCGCGCACCGCGCGTCACATCACACAAACCGGCGTCTAAACAAACCTCTGTCAGGCGATACAAACAACCAAAACCAAAGGCGTCGACACGTATTGTTCGATCTATATATTGTCATTATCGTCAGCTTAGTATTTTAAATATATTATTCTTTATTATTTTCTTAAACACTGTTTCTCAATTATTCCGCCTATCACGAACCCGACAAGCGATTCAAACCCGCAACGAATCGCGGTTACAAACGTTCCTCATGCAAAAATTTGACATGTTCCCGACCGAAATCATGGTCCTCTTTAACACGGTGTTCCTGTACGGCCGTCAACTCCACTGTAGAACTCCTTGGAATTCTCCTATGCTCAGTAATACGCGTGGAGAGTCTTCTACTAGTTTGTCCAATATACGAAACCTCACAATTACCGCATTGCAACTTATAAACCACGTTATTATGGAATCCAGGAAGAAGCCCGTTCTTATGCACTCGAATCATTCCCGATAATTTGTTAGCGCAAGAATAAGCAACACTCATATCATTTTTGAAAATCTTTGTCAGTCTGTCCGAAAGCAAACCAAAAAACGGTATGGTAAAAAAAAATTTTTTTTATTATTAGCAGAAGCTGTTAAAATTATTTTATAATTTGGCAGTTTTATAATTTATAATTTGGCAGTTTTTACATAAACTACTTTACCAGAAAATTCCCCCGGCAAAAAGCAAAATTAATAATAGCTTTGACGTAGTCAAGAATCTTTCGTCAAGACACTTTGAGGCACATCATAAACTCTTTGGATGCTATCTCTTTGTTTACCAATATCCCTCTTGATTTGGCTTTGACTTCGGTTGACAAACGTTGGCATTATATTGGGGATTCTACCAAAATTCCTCGTAACGAATTTATGTTGGCTTTGGAGTTTGTTCTAAATTCTGCATTTTTTAATAATAAAATTTATAATTTTTTTTAATAATAAAACTTATAAACAGACTTTTGGGAGTCCTATGGGTTCCCAATTGTCCCTTATTATTGCAAACTTAGTTCTTCAAGATTTGGAAGAAAGAGCTATTAACATGATTCCGGTGACGTTACCATTTTATTTTCGATATTTCGACGCGTATTGCTGAGCATAGGAGAATTCCAAGGAGTTCTACAGTGGAGTTGACGGCCATACAAGAATACCGTGTTAAAGACGACAATGATTTCGATTGGGAATATGTCAAAGTTTTGCATGAGGAACGTTTTTATTTGAAACGCCTCATTGCGGAGATGATTTACATCAAATTTCAAAAGCATGGATTAAATTCACAAAAGGACACAGAATATTTGGGCAATAGCTACGGCTTGTTATGATAAATCTCTGTTTGTTTCCTTCTCTTCCACGGGTCGTCGCTATATTATTTAATGCTTATGTATATAAATTTGTTATTATCCGTATTACCTAAACTTGGTGATATTATCGTTGACAGGATCGTTCCACATTACTAGTTGAGCCTACAATTTATCAAAAGTATTTTATATGACTGTTTTAATTATTTATTTTTTCACTTTAGTTTTAAATCTTACATACTTTTTCTTTTTGTTTTATATCTTGTTAGAGTTATGACGGCTATATTGGAATTTTTGCTCAAACAAATTACTGAAAGATTATAGTTCTTTTTTAACGCTCTTGTCAACTATAATATTAAGAATAATATCGTTGTCTTTTTGTTTCACTTAAGTCATTATACTATTGCTATATAATTCGTTCGTTCTGTATCCTAGAGTTTTTTATTTTTATATTATCAGACGACGGTTCACGATTGAGCTGAAACGTTTGACTTTTTATATTTTATGTTCAATAAAATTACTCAATTTCCTAACATAAGGAAGGTATTACCTATATGATACAATAGCACTATTACGTCTGTGCTCGAACTCAAATTAGCTCTTTTTTCCTATTATTAAATTACACTTATATCATTGTGTGAGTTCTTTGTTTTTTTCTCTAATGGTGTATATCAGATCGTGATTGGAAAGAAACGATACTGGCAGCTGATCTGATTCTACCACGCTGCCCAGAGAGCTGACGGCATAGACGTCGAACCATGTCGCATATCAGATGTCGCAGTATGGTGGGTGGCCTGGAGTGGTACAATGGCCAGTCCCAAACGGTAAAACAATCCTTCAAGCTGTTGTGTCTCAAAACTATTCCGTAGAAGGTCAGCGTCGAAGTCTCCGATAAGGATGGTGTGACGGTATCTGGAGGCGTGATGTGGTCATTCATCTTCAAATTCCTCGAGGAAGCCAATTTTAAAAGGCCGGTACACAACTCCCAATAGTAATAAGACCACCGTAGTGAAGGTCAACTCCACGAGAATATATTCAGGGCGATGACAATATACATTGTGCGAAGAAGTAATAAAACAGGCAGAAATAGATTTGTGATAATAAACCGCAACTCCCCCACTTCCACGGCTATTACGATCACGCCTAAGGACATTATAGTTTCCAAGCGAAATTAAATTGTCAGATACATTATCTTTGAGCCAGGTCTCGGAAATAGCAATAATATGATACCTCTCGTTGAGAAAATAATTGCAAAACTCATAAAAATGCGCGAGCAAAGATTGTGCATTAACGTGGCACACACTAAGGAAGGCGCAGGGCCCCACCCATTGAAAGCTCGCATAGTACAGTCGCATCGCAACCATCAAGATTCCGAACGATGAGCAGATGGATCCTCAAGGTTCTTCAAAAAACGGATCCGAGTCGGGCCAAAGGCAGCATTCCGCTGTATATAAACCACTCCTCCCCTGGTTTAAGCACGTCGTCAAACTCCAGCTACAAACGAAGTACGAGCATTACGAAGTAGGCGTCGAGTCACAGGTGGAAGGCCCTCATTAACGTAGATTCTTACTGGCACAAAACAAATGGAACGGAGAGTTGGGAGATCATTTGAGGTAAGAACATCTTTCTTCCGCTTAAGCTGAGTGAACTTGTTACGCAAAAACTTGTTGTCAAGAGTAACCTGCAATCCTTTGGGTCGACCTCCAGGAGCGGGAACAGGATCCACCCTCACCGCAGTAATAAAGCGGACGAAGGTAAGTCCAAACCGAGCGCAGCACCCAGATGGCAAACCAAAGAGCGAGGATCCTCGTCAAGTGACTCAGGTGCACCAGAGATCATCAGATCGGCATCATAGGCTCGTCGCTCAAGGTAATCTACACGCCCGATTACGGGTATTAAGTTGCTCCTTCAAAGCAGAGTTCTCACTACGTAGGGCATCATATTCTTCAATGCATTTGCAGTGGCAAGCTCCTCAAGCGCATCATTGTGTTCCTTCAGCTTACTCATAATCTTCTCATTCAGCGCAGTAAGAAGAACGGTGTTTCTTTCTAACGCAGAAAGGATGTCTCCACGCGTAGTCTCAGACTCTGACCGCTCAGTAGCCACCGGCGTAAGCGGAAATACCTCGAAGAAACCATCACGGTCATCTGGTTCAGCACCAGCTGCATGTTCAGATGCAGGCGGAACGTCCAAGGTACAAATAAAAGAAGGGCGAGAAGTACGGCCAGAGCAGGTGCCACAATAAAAAGGAGCAGAAAGCCTGCCAGTATCGCTCAATTTCACTCCATAAATTTTTTGAATGCATTTAGCATGCACAGTTTTGCGGCACTGCCCACGATAAGAAGGTTCATTGGCCACCGACGCAAACTTATTACACAATCCGCACCTCACCGACATAGTGAATACAGCAGTAACAATAACCCTACTCGTCGGTGCTAAGGTGAGAAGATTACTGTCAGCAACGATTACCGACCGTACGAATACCGAAACACAGCATACATCGAATAACGCGGTACACACTAAAGTGTCTTCGTGCAGATAGAGATCCAGTAAATAGCAAATGACACAGCAAAATCTACCGTACAACTTCCCAAGTCAATGCTATCCACACTCGCCAACACGAAGAAAACCTCTGTCAGGCATTCCACCTGCACAAAATAAGCACACGCAAGAGCGCACTAACAATACTCGACTATTAAACCATAAAAAGAAAATATTTTGACAGTAAAGACAATTAAGCCCAGGAAGGTCAAAGACTTGGAGAACACGTCAACTCAGAATTCGGCCATATTGGAGAGAGAGAGAGAGAGAGAGAGAGAGAGAGAGAGAGAGAGAGAGAGAGAGA
>NW_022639559.1:64804-66886 GCF_010583005.1 Odontomachus brunneus | reverse complement strand
AGAGAGAGAGAGAGAGAGAGAGAGAGAGAGAGAGAGAGAGAGAGCACTGGGATCTTCCAAACCACAAACGAATTTTGAATTCATCAAAATATTCTACAATTAATAAAATTAATAAGTAGACCGCTTTGAAAGAAATTAAATTGCTAGTGAAATTAATAATATGATCGCTTTGAAAGATATGTTTGAAGTATCTTTAATAGCAACTATTGAAGTAGTTAGTTGTCTGCTGACTTCGTCAAAGTTTACGTAAAATAATTTATGTAAAATAAATTCGGAGTTTTTCAGATCTTAGTGTGTACTTCGTGTGTTACTGTTTCTTGGAAGTAATTATATTTTATATTTCAGTTTATTTTATAGTGAAAACCTATGTTAAAAATAATAAGATAATATATTTTTAATTTTTTTTTATCAGAACATTATTATCAGTTTAACAAAATTTAAGCACAAAATTGTTAGGATTTAAAATATTTTATACTGTAGTTTCGATCGTTCAATCTATAATCTGTTTATTTAAACGTATACAAAAGAATAAGAGTAAAGACAAAATATTAAACATAAACATGAAAGACAAAAGCCCCGTCGTTCGTAGGAATTTTGTTCAATTCCTATTTATTAAGTGGCAATGTTTTTGATGCGACGTTTGGAATCAATGACATTACGTACATCTTTACGAACATTCACCGAGAGTATCTTAGATATTGAATATTCGAATAATAATAGGGCTGTTCTTTGTAGCTGCACTGCTGAACTAGTGCAATAAGTTAGAGTGAGAAAACGCATATTTATCTTACTTCAGTATATTGCACTAGTTCAAGAGTGCAGCTACAAAGAACAGGCCTAAAGTTTAGGAGGTAAAAGATAATGCGAAATTAGAAAAAAAAACAAGATGTAGAGTTTGTCCACACAACAAAGATAAATTTGCATGCCCGAAGTACAAAATTCCTCGGTGTGAATTTCATCGTTCAATGCTATGTACAAAATTCACTGAAAACATAGTTAATATAGAAGAATCATTGAGATTTTTTATATTTATTTTATATTCATATATCTCTATTTATAATTTAGCATGCATAATATAAATTATTGAGTTTGTGTTTTTTAACAAAAATTTCAATTTTTATACCTGTCTGCAACACCGATAGAAAGTATAAATGTGTAAATTCGTCATTTTTGGAGCCTTATAGTTTTGACGTTAATGTTTTGCGACGTTTTTTCTTACTAATTAAGACGGACAGTTGCCTATCCGCCGCATCGGCAAATTTCCGCGGTCCCCGGCCTGCAATTCCGATACGCGAACATCAAGTTGGGCGCCAGGTGCGGTAAGGCCGCACCTCCTCACCAATGCAGGCACCAAAGAAAGCGATATTGATACCCGAGTCGCGAAACCGAGAACTCTACAGGACCGGTAGCTCGATTTTGATTAAAGTTGGAGATGGGATGGGTAGTCGGAAAAGGCTCAGTATCGATCGAGAAACTTAAATCAGTATGTTCGGTGGACGACTCTTCTTTATTTAGTCCCGGACGCTCTCGTCCCGATACTCGCGATAATACAAGGCTCGATAATTGTCGTATGTCGAACTGTTCGTAAGCGATATAAGGACGTCCTCGCGAGACGATATTGGACTGCTGCTGCGTGGTACGGATCCCGGTACTCTTCACCGATCACACGGCGTTCCCCGGCTACGATATATGTTACGCACGGCCACTCCTCGTGCAGGACGGTACGACAACGGTAACGAGACGAATACGAAACGAGTGGTTGGTCTTACAATAGCAGTGCTCTCCTCGGTTCCGATCTTGGCTGGTGATCTGTCGGGGACTCCTCCGCTCGTCGGCTCTGCCGTCGGCGGCTGGGTCGCTTTCGCCCTCGCTTCGGTTGGGACTTCCATCCGCACAAATTCGGGACTTTAGCCCTCGCGTGCTCTCCGAATCAAGTTCAAGTGGCGGTATTCGATCGCGGTAACGGTAATCAGCGAATTTCGATGGATCCCGAGTAGGTATTATAGGCCGGTTCTAACCCATGGTCCTCCGAGGGGGGGTGAGGGGCGGGGGGTACCACGGGCGAGGGGGGTATGACGTCAC
>NW_022639559.1:57820-59065 GCF_010583005.1 Odontomachus brunneus | reverse complement strand
GACGAGGATTTAACGATTTTGCAATACCGTAACGTCACCATTTGTCGTTTGTGCGTTAACGAGGAAACGTCGTAATGGTGACGTCAGATTACACAGAAATTAGCGACTCAGAGATTAAAGATGGCGAGAGGATGGCGAAGGAAATTGCGAAAACGAGCGAATCGATCCGTAAGAAATATCGTGCTTTGAAAACCGGTAAGATAGAGGAAGATACTGCGTTGGAAAGACACTTTCGACCTGTTATCGAGCCTCTGAGACAGATTGTGGAACATACAACTCATGTGAAACCTGACGCATCGACCATACTGGGAAATGATGCGTTATCGATCGATGAGAAGAAACCAAAGCGCAGAGCCAAACGCTTACTTGTCGCCTCTACACCGATCTACCAGAAGCGGAGAAAATCAAACGCCGCGACGGATTCTCCTACGATAATCTCCACAGGCAACTTGCATCATACACAATTGCGCGAAATGCCTCCACCACGCGCTACTCTGACCACCAATAGTGAAGATGTTTTCGAGACCACTGGTGATTCACTCGTAACATCGATTAGACGTGAGCTGCAAACGTCCGAGGGGCAGGAAACTTTGCGCACTCATTTTGGTCCACTGGGGCAAAAATACATGGGAGCAGTCTTAAGCAGCGACAAACATACCACCATAAACTATGTGTATGGTGTGTATTTCAGCAGTGATGGAACGAAGCTCGGCGATAAAAGTTTCGACATGGATATCGACGATAATATAATGATTGGTGGTGTAAAGTACGCTGGAACATCTGGTCTATACGAGCTATTTTTCAAGAGAATTACCGACGATACTGTCTACACGGAAACTGATAAACAAAAATACAAAAGTATATTACTGGCGACGAATGCTCACAGACGCAATCACAATGCGCTACAACCCATATTGAGTAACAGGGGATACAAATACAAAAACATAATTGCACCCCTAATGATTGGTACATCGACCAACATGGCGGGCAGAGGTTTAGCCACACAGCGTACTATGATATTGAATGATAATGCGATCGACTATGTTCACTGGGACGATCCCAACGAGCTGGTGAATCGTCTGCGATTGCTGGAAGCCTCTCGACAAGCTGGCAATAACGCTCACGGTAATGAAATTTTATCCATTATCGAGGAACTTCGCGAGGCGGGCCTTGTTATAAATTGAATCGCACATCGATGATGCGCGTTGTTTGCATCGAAATGTCGATCAATAAATTTGGTGTTTC
>NW_022639559.1:53741-54178 GCF_010583005.1 Odontomachus brunneus | reverse complement strand
CATGTTTCACATTTTCTGCGCATCTAACTGTTGACTGCAAATCGATGTGTCAGCACAAAAATGCTGCATTGTGACGCATAAAAGAGAGAGATCTTACATGAATACTTTTGGTCTGCACTTTTGATATAAATATCGGAAATCGATTTTTTCGATGATGCAGTATGGCGCGAAACTTTACGATGTAATAATCATTCAAAACACTGCGCGTTACAAAATGTATTGAAAATATTTAATTGGTGGTGGTATCAGCGCCAGAAAGAATTGTTTAATCTTTGATATGTATAATAAATTTTTATTATAATGTTACCGTTTTTACTGTTTTTTAACCATTCTTTACCGTTTTTTACCGTTTCTAAACCGTTTCATTACCGTTTTTACCGTTTCTAAACCGTTTTTACCGTTTCATTATTATTTTTTACCGTTCTTTACCATTTTTT
>NW_022639559.1:51681-52107 GCF_010583005.1 Odontomachus brunneus | reverse complement strand
CATCTAATTGTCGAATGCATACGTTTGCAGAATATTAGAGTTTGCAGCTGTGACTAAAAAATCACGCGGGCGGCACGGGCGGCGCGGGGCGACGCGGGCGACGCGAGCGATGCGGGCGGCGCGGGCGCCGCGAAAACCGCCGCAAAAAACCGGCGGAAAATCCGCCGCAAAAAACCGCCGCAAAATCCGCGGAAACCGCGGCGAAAACCGCCGCAGATCGGTAAAATGATCTACCGAAAGCAGATAGAAAAAATTATATCGGTAATTACCGATCATCGATATTATGTAAAGATGACAGTAAAAATTATGTAAAGAATATATATGTTGGTAAAAAATTAAATGTTGGTATATAATATCGGTAATAAATTAACGATCGTTGGTATTATCGGTAATTATATGTTGGTAAAAATTATATGTTGGTAAAAA
>NW_022639559.1:48414-51568 GCF_010583005.1 Odontomachus brunneus | reverse complement strand
CCGTGACGTCATACCCCCCTCGCCCGTGGTACCCCCCGCCCCTCACCCCCTCTCGGAGGACCATGGGTTAGAACCGGCCTATAATACCTACTATCCCGGTAACGGCAGCTTTTTCGTTCTGGTCTCTCTTTTCGATAATGGACGAACGAATTCTGTCTGTCTTCTTCGACAACGGAAGGACAAATCCTCTCTGTCGTTCTCCGTATATTCTTTTCTTCGCTCCCTCCCCTCTCTCTCTCTCTTTTTCTCTTTCTTTTGTTTTTACCAATCACTGCGATGTTAGCGGTAGCCTTTGTTGTACCTCAGAAGCTTTTGTTTTTCCTCTACTTTCTGGCGTGTTGTTGTTTTCTCGTTAGCTGTTCCGCCGGTCTCCCGTATCGGCCATTCTTCATAGAGGTCTTCTAAGACCTCCCTTTTGCGTCTTTCCTCGACGCGTCTCGAAGCGGAGCTGTAACGATAAAAACCGCCAGCGGCAACCGAGATAGGAACGACACATTTCTTATGAGATTGAGAGTCAAAAGTCTGTTACCTTTTGTGTCGCCTTAAACGGTAATCTTTGGCAAGGGCGGACGACCCGTCTCGGCTCCTTCTAATCCCATATTGTCCTTCGAATCCTCCTCCCTCGGGTCGGCGAAGTGAGTTTGGGAAAGTGCGGGACCAACCCACTTTTCCAATCCTTTTCGCTAAAGTTCACTAAATTTTTGCTAAATATTATGCGATCGAATGTCGACCTCCTATTCGCCAAATGGTATCCGCGACGCAAAATGTGGGACGCGCGCAAAAATCGGCAAGCGGCGGTACTCGTTCCCTTGTGACGGACGCCTTCAGAGCCACCACGTCACAGTTCGAATATTTTAGCAACACATTTTTTTTTATAACTTGAAATGTGCCCTTTCAAAACCTGTCAAGCTGAAAATATATGTTAATGCAACAATAAGTTGCATTGATATAGTGACTGCAACTTAATTTATTGTTGCATTAACGTGTATTTTGTTGAATAGATCCAATATTTTTTTATGACTGGTGACTGCCGATTTTATCGATCAAACTGCTTCTTTTTTTTACAATAAGTGGGCCAAAATGTACAGAACATTCTACCAGATGCATTTTCATAAAATTTTGCATATAACTATTTTTAATATCACTGAACATGAATTTGAGGTAGAAATTAAAAAATTCAAAATGGCGGATCCAATATGAACAAAATCAAAATATTATATAAAACAATTCAATAAATTGATGAATTTTTATAAAGCTTGATAGGGAATTTCCGGATTACTGAAAACAAAAGGCTTAACCGGTTAAATATGTAAAATTTGCTTCCGCACGTATTAAGCTCTAATTAATGTTATAAGTTTGCACTCATGTGGTATGAAACTTTACCAAATTTTAACCTCAAAATTTCATTTTTGTAGGAGATATGGAGAGGAAAAGAAAAATCCAAAAAATTATTTTTCTCAGAAACGGCTAAACCGATTTCAATGAAAAAAATGTATGTTGTAACTATCAATAAGATTATTTTCTAGAAAAATAAAAAAATTTTCCGACAAAAATTTTAGGTGAAAATCATTTTTTGAATTTTTCAAAATTTTTTTTTGAGGTTATGTTCTATAGTAATAACAACCATTTTTCACATGTATATTCCTCAAAATGTATTTTTCAACATATATTTTTGCCAAATTTTTTAGAGTGGTGTAACATTGTGTAACGATACTTTTCGTTAAAGTGCCGGAATTGGCTCGCCGGTATTTAGGGTTAGTGCGGTGAGTCGGTTTGTATTTTGGTAGAGAGAAACAGTTGAGACATGGACCAATGCTGATGGTTTTGAACGGTGTTTATTTAGAGTAGCTTTGCTATATACACTATTTACAAAATTTTTGTTTGCTGCGGGGATCCATGGTTACACGGACGATCGTAGCTCGACGATAGGACGTCGGTCGGTCCCTGTTGAACGTACTGATCGCAGTGTCGCAGAATGATGGTTGCGGAGCGTTCCGCCGAAACGGCGTGGTCCTCTGGGTAGGTCGATAGACGTGGTTTGCGTAGCGATATTCAGAAGGAGATGCCAGAACCTGCTAAATCGATTTCTGAACAAGACATAGCTAGCTGCGATTTTAAGCATAAATATCCTAATTGGGGTTTGTGCCAATGGGCCTTTGTTTGTGAGAAATTACTGTATAAAGTTTGGATTGCGGGACTGTATCACGGATATGGTTAAAAATGGGAGTCTTTCAGCAAGGCGGTGTGGCCGAGCAGATTGGGGCTCCTATGTCGAAAATTTTTGAGCCGGAAGCGAGCGTTCGAAACCCGGCGACGAATAGTTATCCTTGTACGGTGTTTTTTTTCTTTTTCTTATCTTAGGGCATGTAATTAATATTTTATAGCGAATTAATTAATATAGCGAACGTGCTATGTCTCGTTCAGAAATCGATTTAGCAGGTTGTGGCGTCTCCTTGTCAATGGTGGCTTGAATCAACAGTGGGGTACGGTTGAGCGGTGACTCGTTACTTTCCAGGAGTAGGCGACAATCGAGTTGCGACACGTCCGTCGAGGACAGAAACGGTGGCGGAGTAAGGTCGAGCGGCGACCTTTGACTATGTAACCATGGACCGCTAGCGGCGATTCTAAACGTCTGTCAACATCTGTAGCGCCGGCAGGACCAAATAACGGCAAAAGAAGGAATTCAGTAGAGCAAAACAAAGTTAGCAACATAAACGCTTCTAATATCTGCGTATCACATGGTGATACGTATTGGAAAGACTTAATAGTATAGTAGAAGTAATAAAAAGAATTAGACTTTCTTGAAAACCACAAATACTTTATAACAAAATTAATTATAGAAAATTATGTTAAAATTGTTATAAATTATGAGGGAAAATTAATGAGCTAAAAATGTCATATATCAGACATAAATTGACAAAAATTATTATATAATATCACATGTTAACAACAAAATTAACTCTTATCAATTACTAAACGAATATAACATAAACAAAACTTTACTTTATCATGGTTCATAAGTGATTTGACATGTTAGTTTTTAACGACTATGTAGTAATATGTTTTTAAATAAAGTGACAAACATTTGTTAAACACATTGTTATTATATCAGTGAACACATATTTAGTTGCATATCCTTTTGCCGATAACACAG
>NW_022639559.1:47394-48404 GCF_010583005.1 Odontomachus brunneus | reverse complement strand
TATCAGTGAACACTAATATTTAGTTGCATATCCTTTTGCCGATAACACAGCTTCACATCTTCTAGGCATAGACTCGATAAGTTTTATTATACTGTTTTGGGGAATTTTCGTCCACTCATTTTGCAAAGTGCAGAAAAAATCGTCCTGATTAGAGTAATTCTGTGTTCTAACACGTCTGTCTAATTCTTCCCATAAATGTTCAATCGGATTCAAATCAGGACTTTGACTAGGCCACTTTAAAATATTGATCTTTTTCTTTAAAAAATACTTTTCGATTAGTTTAGATAGGTGTTTCGGGTCGTTATCCTGCTGGAATATCCATTTTCGTAGCATATGTTTCTTGGCTTTAAGGTAACATTTGTTTTTCTAAGATATCCTGATAAATGAATCGATCCATTGTACCTTCTACACGGAATAAGGGACCGGTGCCCTTAGCGGAGAAACACCCCCAAACCATGACATGTCCCCCATCATGTTTTACAGTAGGTACTTGATACCGTGGGTTATTTCTTTCATTTTTGGGGCGACGAACATATTTTATGCCATCAGAAGATACCAGGTTGAATTTACTTTCATCGCTCCATAACACTTTAGACCAATCTTTAACTGTCCAGTTACGATGCGTATTTGCAAACTCAATCCTAGCCTTCCTATTTCGCACACTGATGAAAGGTTTCTTGCTAGGACGGCGACCTAGTAAACCGTGGTCCTTAAGTCGACGTTTTACAGTTGAAACATGAATATTGATTCCATGATCTTGTTGTAATTCACGAGTAATGTACTGCGCAGATTTGCGCGGATCAGCGACTGATATCATTTTGATAATTCTGTCGACTCTTACAGATGTTTTCCAAGGCCGTCCTTGACGAGGCTTATTATTTACGTGACCTTGAACTTGTTGTCGATGATTCCAGACACTCACTAATTGCCGAGATGTACCAAAACAACGGGCAACTTCTGATTGACAGCGTCCCTCTTTCAAAGCATGTATTACAGCCTTCTTAAAGTCG
>NW_022639559.1:40768-47384 GCF_010583005.1 Odontomachus brunneus | reverse complement strand
TTTCAAAGCATGTATTACAGCCTCCTTAAAGTCAATAGAATATTCTTTTCGTTGCCTTTTGGCCATAACTAACTTATACTATCTAAAACAAGTATAATATTGACACGTATATGTTTAAGAGGTAATTACTTGCAGTAAATAAATGTGTAAAAAGACTTTTGATCTATCAATCACAAATATTATTTGTAAATAAAGTATTTCTTACTTAAATCTGAAGATGAATCCGAGTTATAACGAAAAGTACGTCCGTATTGTACAAAGGTCAACGAATAACTGAACCGATAATAGCACTGTTGGAAAATTAAATCAGGAAAACTGACTGTCAAAAGACTTTTGAGCGCTACTGTATGTATGTATATATATTTTTTTATTCATATATTATATATCTCTTATTATATAAATATATTATATAAATATTATATATCCTTATGTAATATAATAAATACAAACTTGGTATGAAATTATATAAATATCTTATTTTGTGTTTTTATATTTTGCTTGCAAATCAGATTGTTTTTGTTACTTTAAAAATTGTTGATTTTTATATTATAGCAAAGTTGTATAACTTTTTTTTTAATGTAATAATTTATTTGAAGAAAAAATGAAAAAATCTGTTATTGACGATTAAAGAAATATTATAATAATTTTAATGATAACTGCAATTTATGATCATGGACACACACAAAATATCTTTCATATGGTAAAATAGAAATTACAAGTATGTGATAGTTTACCTAATAGCCGTTGTTTGGTCCTGGCGGCGTTGCAGATGTTGACAGACGTTTTGCTGCAGACATAAGATAGCGGCTAGCGGTCCATGGTTATATAGTCAATAGCGGTGACACGTTACTCCCCAGTCGGTAGACGGCGGTCGAGCAGTGACACGTCCGTCGAGAAAGAGTTGCTCAGGATATTTTTCTGTACCGGTCTCTTCGGAACCGGCGGACAACTCGGTGCTGGAAATCTCGCACGCTCCCCTTTTATCTTGGTGTTGTCCGAAATTGAACCGCGAGTTGAGTCGCGGCGTTCGGGGTGCGCCGCGTAGTGGTGTCGTCGCGAGTTAGCGGGCTCTGATGCCCCTGGGCTTAGGAAACCGGGACGTTGGGTTTCGTAGGATGGAAGATCGGGAGTCGGGTTTTAAATGCGGTTTATTACGGCGCCGCAGGCCAAGTCTAACAGTTGTGTAAATAATATAAAAAAAAAAAAAACAAAGAATTACAAATCTATACAAAAAATAACAAAAACGAAAACAACTATCCGATTAGAATCGTAATGGAGGCGCTTTGTTACAATTGTGAAAAAAAATTGTATACGCGATACTACGTTGTGTTATGACGTACTGCTCTTGAACGGTACATCTTGTGGTTATCCTTAACCACAAACCTGTTACATTATTATGACCGAAAAAGATATTATGATCTGAATTAGTATCGTAATAAATGTTAATACATATTCTTCTGGAACGTTTGCAATTAGCCTATAAGAATTATAGCTTCCAAAGATTACCACGAGGAAATTGCAATATCTTTTTAAACTCTACATTTAGGGTGTTTGATTAATGTGAGTCCCCTCGCCTCTCACGATTCGGGGTGCTTGATTAGCATGAATCCTCTTGCTTCTCACTATTTGAAAACTAATTTAATCCTCTTTGCTATCTTCATTAATCACTGGAGAGCAATAATTTTTTTTTTAATATATAGGTAAGTATATGTGTTGGTTGAATAATCTTTGATAAATACTTAGCATGAGATAGATATCTTATTTAGCGGAAATGATAGATACGGATGGAAAACTGACACTTCAATATGTCGAGGAAGAGTCTACTGTCCTTAAATTCAAAGTTCCATCCCGACACATTTTCCGAACATCATACAGATGTTTTATTAGATACAAACTTAATAGCGTAAGTATTTTTGATATAACACACTACATATGTGAATGTGCTAATGGCAGATGAACTGTCAGCTGTTGTTCGCGAAGAGGATTGAATTAGTTTTCAAATTGTGAGAGGCAAGGGGATTTACACAAATCAAGCACCCCGAATCGTAAGAGGCGAGGGGACTCACATTAATCAAGCACCCCAAATATGGAGTTTAAAAAGATACTGCAACATCTTCATGATAAACTCTGGAAGCTATAATTTTTATAGTTTAAATGCAGACGTCCCAGAAGAATATGTGTTAACATTTACTACAATGCTAATTCGGATTATAATATCTTTTTTCGCCATAATAATGTAACAGGTTTGTGGTTAAGGATAACCGTTCAAGAGCGGTACGCCATAACACAACGTAGTATCGCGTACACGAATTTTATTTTTTTTTACAATGTTGCACAATGTTGCATTCCAAAAAATTTGGAAAAATATATGTTGAAAAACACATTTTGAGGAATATACATGTGAAAAATGGTTGTCGTTACTATAAAACATAACCTCAAAAAATTTTTTCAAAAAATTCAAAAAATTGTTTTCACTTGAAATTTTTATCGGAAAACTTTTTTTATTTTTTTTAGAAAATAGTCTCATTAATAGTTATAACATATTTTTTTCATTGAAATCGGTTTAGCCGTTTTTGAGAAAAATAATTTTTTGGATTTTTCTTTTCTTTTCAATATCTCTCACCAAAATGAAATTTTGAGGTTAAAATTTGGTAAAGTTTCATACCACATGAATGCGAACTTAATGACATTAATTACAGCTTAATACGTACGGGTGCAGATTTTACATATTTATCCGGCTAGGCCCTTTGGAGTTAAAATTAGACAACTAAAAATTGCGGATCTAATATGATGGATCAAAATGTCAAAAACTCAAAATAATTAATAATTTAGAAAATTTAAAAAAATTAAAACTTTGAAAATAGTTTTAAATAAAAAAATATACAATACAAAAAATAAAAACATAAGGAATATAAAATCTCATCGCAAACTCCATGTGGTGCACTCTGGGGTTAAATAAATTTTTAAGAATATTCACTAGCTGAATGTAGGGATAAAATTGATATTATTTCGATTATTTCGCTTTTTTAAATTGAATGAAATGATATAAAATAGCATGATAAAATTGTTAAGTACTTGTTATCTGCAATTAAGTGCCTATTATTAATTTCAAAAAGATCTTCAAAATGGATCTATCATCAAAAATTTTAAAATTTTGACTTTAAATTTATATCCAGCAATCTTTAAACCTCCCTAGTGCCAAGTTTTACGCAGATTCGCTAATTTGTTTAACCGTTATTCAATTTTTTGTCAATACGTGTATAGACGTATTTCACAGTTTGAGTTCACCTAGTCGAGTACGTCTATAGACATACTCCACAGTGAATGTGTTAATTAAAAAAGATTAGTGAATGGTTACGTTTTTTTTTTTTTTTTTTAAGGCAGAGGAAATGCTTTACGCACACCCCCGGGAAATACGGGACTTTCCCAGGGGTAGTGTGGGACTCTCCCCCTCCGATAGACCGGAGGGGGCTTACCCCCTAAAACCTCTGCCAGGCCCCTTGCGGCCATCGTGAGGGCGGCCCGGGAACTGCTTGCGCATAACTTCCGGGACGCCCTCAGCCGCCAGGCGGGGGGTTACCCCTCGCCCACCTCCCAGGACGGGGTAATTTATGTAGTTCCCCCGGCCCGCTGTGCCTATCCATCATGACCGGACGTGGGCCCCCCCGCCCGGTCACACCTCTCCATATAGGGGGCCTTTTGGGCCGGGTCCGCTCCCGTCCGGGCCCGGCCCGTCCCTACACTCCTGACTGAGGTTTACGGGGGTGGAGGGGAGACTACCTCCACCTCTCCCGGTCAGGAGCCGTCATTCTCTGGGAGGGGGGCAAGCGGCCTGAAAACCCGCCTATGCAGGCCGGCCGCCCTGCCCCCCTCCTGAAGGCGCCTGCTTTGACTCCTTGTCACGGGGGGGGGGGACTCGCGCCTTGCGACGCGCCTCCCCCGCCCGACCAGGCGCCTCCTATTTTCCCCCGCCGAGTCCTCCGGCGACCGCCGCCAGAAGGACCGGGCATCGCTGGGGGAGCCGGCGCACCCGCGGGTACACCGGGGGAAGGAACGCCAGCAGTGACGTCCCCTCCCCGCCCACGGGTGTGCCCCCCTTCCATGCCGCGCTAATGCGCAGGTAAGTGAGGCGCCGCCCTCCTCCTTCTGCGGCGCCTCACTCCGTCCCGCGGGGCCGCTTCGCCCCTCGGATCCACTCCGCTTCCTCCTTCTGCGATACCACGGTGTCGCAGAAGGAGGTGACGGCGGATCAGCCCTAGTCTCCCCCGAGCATGGCCCTGATAAGGGCCGGGGGAGAGAGGTCCGCTCTCACCACTCCAACCAGACTCGGCGCTCTGCCACCCACGAGGAACATTCACGAGGGACATTCACGAGGGTGTGCTGCGCCGAGTCCATCTCAGCACCACAGTGGTGGCAGCGGGAGGTAAGCTCTCTACCAATCCTGTGCAGGTACTCACCGAAGCATCCGTGTCCGGTGAGTACCTGCGTTGTCCGGAAAGACAGCTCTCCGCGGGCCCTGTTACCCATTTCTGTAGGCAGGGCCGGATGACCTCGGCGACCCTCGTTCCTGACCGGCCCGTCGTCCCCTCCAGGTGGAGTCTCTACCTAAGGAGGAGGCGTTGACGAGCCTGGTCTCGTGTCATTCCTATGGCCCCGGCCAGATTATCGTGGTTCCCCCCGCTCCGGATCTCCTTGACACGCCGATAATTTTCGGCGTGCATCTGCGTAAGGAGTCCTAGAGGGGAGAGATCGGCCAGGGCCGTAGCGGCCTTATGCGACGCCGTCCTATAGGCCCGAACGAGGTGAATGGGGACCTACCGCTGCGAGCGGTGTGCCAGCGCAATGATGCGCTGGTTGGTTGCCATCGCACTCGCCCAGACTGGGGCCCCGTATAGGGCCATGAACTGAACGACGCCGGCATACAGTCGCCGTGCCTTCCTTTTTGGGCCGCCGAGGTTGGGCAGGAGGCCTTTTTTTTTAAGCCAGGGGAAATGCTTTTACGCATACCTACGGTTTCCGGGGGCAGACCGCGGGTTATGTGGGACTCCTCCCCCGCCGAAAAGATCGACGAGGACCCTACCCACTAAAACCCCTGGCGGGTCCGTCCTCAGCGGTCGTCAGGGACCACTTGCGTATTACTTCCGCGGACCCCCCTCCGCAGTCCTGAGGACCCCTCCCGGACCGGGAGTAATAAATCACCCCCGGTCGCAGCTCCTCCTGAGCAGCGGCGCGGTGCAACCCAACACCGCGCGGCCTCCCTCCCGGGCCGCTATAATTGGAGGGTGCGCCCCCGCACACTCCCCAAAGCGACCCGTAGGGGAGAGGGGGGACCGGTAGGGGCGAAGGAATCCCGCCTGATACCGACCTGATGGCTTCGTGACTTAGTGCTGGAGCACATCAATCAGATAGTGGAAAATGCACGTAGAATTGCGACTGAGAATGCATATGAGATAAATACTGAATTGAAGGAGCTTATAATGCATCCAGACATCAGAGTGCTGAATAACTTTAACCTTCAAAATTTCTATATAAAAATTCCGGCAGGTGGTGGCAAGTTTACACGTATAATGTTGTTCCATGACATACATTTCTACGATAATTCGTGCAATGATGATATGTCAATTTTAAAGATAGAGCGACACGATAAACGCGAACTCTGTATGTATTATCGACACAGTTTGAACTGGCCAAAATTAGATGAAAACGTTTTGAACTGGCGACCAAAGATGGGTGATATCATTTTGGACATATGACTATGTCAAGGGTGTATGATGGTTGGAATCTGATGTCTACGAGGTTGCTGATGAGAGGGAGGATAAAAATGAGAAACAGTCGGCCGATAATAGTAAGAGAGCAGACAATATTTATTGCAATAATTTCACATAAAATTTACTAATATAATCGATAAATGTAACATTATAATAAAAAGTAAAATATTATAATAAAATTTATTATACATATCAAAGGTCACGTAAAGAAACGGTAAAGAATGGTAAAGAAACGGTATGAAACGGTAAAAATGGTATGAAACGGTAAAAAACGGTAAAGAAATGGTAACGAAACGGTAAAGAAACGGTAAAGAAACGGTAAATAACGGGAGTGAAACAGTAAAGAAACGGTAAATAATGGGAGTGAAACAGTAAAGAACGGTAAAGAAACGGTAAAAACGGTAAAGAAACGGTAACGTAAACGGTAAAGAAACGGTAATGAAACGGTAAGAAACGGTAATGAAACGATAAAGAAACGGTAATGTGCTGATACATCAATGTGAGGATGCGGTTGACTGCATGTGACACATATGATGTTACTATTACGTTAGGCTATGCTGATTTTGCACATTTGCCACCCTCTCCTAACGAGACATATTTGTTACAAAGAGATAGCGATGGACTATATAAAAGTCTCCCAGGAGTCACCGGCAAACAGTCCAAGTCCAAATCGACAAGAGAGAAAAAGATACAATAAAAATGTTGAACAACATTGAATTTAGAAAACCCATGTATGGGGAGGAAGAGGAAATTTTACTACAACAAAGCCCCCCACGTAAGTTTTTAATAGAGTGTATAATCCAGGTTTTTTATATTTTTTAAAATAATAATTAATTCAATTTTAGATA
>NW_022639559.1:40486-40652 GCF_010583005.1 Odontomachus brunneus | reverse complement strand
TCTGTGTATATTAAAATTAATTTATATTTGATTTTAGAAGAAAATACCATCGAAGTAATTGATCTCAGCAGTGGAGTGGAAGATGATGATGATGATGCCGAGGAAAGAGAGGAGGAGATGGGGGCTGATGAAGAGGAGGAAGTAGACGTACAGTCGGCCAAAGGTG
>NW_022639559.1:39703-40476 GCF_010583005.1 Odontomachus brunneus | reverse complement strand
GATGATGATGATGCCGAGGAAAGGGAGGAGGAGATGGGGGCTGAGGAGGAAGTAGACGTACAGTCGGCCATAGGTGAGAGAGCAGACGATATTTATTGAAATAAGTTCACATAAAATTTTTAATTTTTCTGTGTATATAAAACAATTAAAATTAATTTATATTTGATTTCAGAAGAAAATATCATCGAAGTAATTAATCTTAGCAGTGGAAAGGAAGATGATGATAGTGAGGAAAGGGAGGAGAACGAGGAGGAGATGGAGATCGATGAAGTAGAAATAATTAAAATCAATTGCGGCGACATACAGATAATAATTAATTTATATTGATATATTTATTATTATTATTATATTATATTATATTATATTATTATTATTATTATATTATATTATTATATATAATTATATATTATTATATTAAATAATAAAAATTTATTATACATATCAAAGGTTAAACAATTCTTTCTGGCGCTGACACCACCACCAATTAAATATTTTCAGTACATTTTGTAACGCACAGTGTTTTGAATGATTATTACACCGTAAAATGTTGGTTGCATCCAGCTTGTCCAATGACGCCATATCCTCGTAATCCACATCCAGAGTCTCAACGATCACCTTTTCCCTCACATCAGCATCGAGGAAATTCGTCAGCCACTCTCGCTTCTCGTACCCCTTGACGTAGACGAGTTTGGATTCTTCGCTGGTTTCGCTGATCACAGCGTCTGTGATCAAACGTTTCGCTTTGTTGTACGGGACGATTCCATCATTCCAAT
>NW_022639559.1:38302-39660 GCF_010583005.1 Odontomachus brunneus | reverse complement strand
ATGATTAGCCGTCAACCATGCTGCTTTCGATTTGTCAGCTCTCGTGAGAAGATGCCACGGCATAGGACTCGCAAAGACATAATGGGAGAGAACAGTTCCATTTCCAAGTATTGCTATCTCTTTTACGTGAAATCTCATTCCAACCGTAAATCCTTGCAGGTCCACAAATGTAGGCACGTTCATTTTTTTGCTATTTTGCGCACAATGTTGGTCAGAAGACTGTACTCCACAATGCGGTCGTGCAGAATCAGGCAGTAAGCTGTGGTATCCATCGGTATATTCTCCTTGCAGTCGAACTCAATTCTCACATCGACAGTGGCGCTCTTGATGGATTCGTTTTGTCGCGAACAATCAATGACCACGGACAATGAGTAAGAAATTGTATGGGATCGAACAACACATTGCCGTTGTCACATCCGTAATATGATTTGCGGAAACGTGCATACATATCGTACAGAACGGCGTATCTCTGTTTATCGAAATTCAAATTCATATCGTCATACGGATAAAATTCCGAGTTGAGATAGAGTTTCACGTTAGTCAGCTTACAGTGGTCGAATATGGCAACATTGCCAGTGAGAGAATTCTTTCGACCAGTCTGCAGAGCAAAGATGACGTAACGCGGCTTTTCCAGCTGAGTCGCCGTCTTGACAGCCCACGAATGCTTGGTCGTGCTCTGTAGGAGTGGAAATTCGTACAAATCCCACGAGCGAAAACTCATGCTTAAATATCGACCGCTTTCCAGAGTTCACAGCATAGACAGCCTGTTTACATCTTTCAGCATAACGTGAGGCATTCGCCATTGTATTTTGAACAAATCAATGTTTGGGTCAGAGTTTGCATGTCCCACTATGCAATTGTAATCGTTGCGTGAACGTATCAAGATCAATTCGTGACGAGCGTTGATTACGATCCGTTTGTAGTCCTCGCAAAAGCCTAGCAATGTATTGAGCGGGACACAATAATTAAAGTATTCCGCAAACATGTTTCTCGAGAGATCCCAACCAGCGTTCTTCAACAATAAATTTTTGTCACGAGTCAGCGATACATAGTGTTTGAGCGTGCTCGTTACTCCAACGTTTCTGCAGCGGTCAACCTCCACACCATTGAGTTTGTACCGGATTTCATCGAACAGGAAGGCCACACAATTATTTGTCAATATCTCAACTGCATGGTTATCGCCTTCTATCCTCGTTTGCACAAACTTGCCCTCGATGTAGAGAAAACTCTCACATGGCAACGTGTACAAATCCTGCTATTGTATCGGTATTCGTATCTCGTCACTGTGTCCAAAAGATGTATTGACGTATGGATTGTACGTGTGAGTCTCGATTTTGACGATGCGATTATCAAAGATT
>NW_022639559.1:38090-38292 GCF_010583005.1 Odontomachus brunneus | reverse complement strand
TCTCTGTTAGACGTATGCAAAGATACCTAAGCATCTTATACGGGATAATACGAATCTGCTGATTCTCTTTAAGCATGAAGGTACCAATATGAAACACGTGTACAAAGATCACGTGAACACTGATATGACGTACGAAGATTTTTGTGCGCTGTGTCGCGAATGTTGGCAGCAAAAATATGGTTTCGTAGTGATAGACAAGGAC
>NW_022639559.1:37657-37989 GCF_010583005.1 Odontomachus brunneus | reverse complement strand
CGAGGATTTAACGATTTTGCAATACCGTAACGTAACCATTTGTCGTTTGTGCGTCAACGAGAAATGGTGATGTCAGATTACACAGAGATTAGCGACTCAGAGATTAAATATGGCGAGAAGATGGCGAAGAAAATTGCGAAAACAAGCGAATCGATCCGCAAAAAATATCGAGCTTTGAAAACCGGTAAGATAGAGGAAGATACTGCGTTGAAAAGACACTTTCGACTGTACGTAATCATCGAAAGATATCGTTCGCGCTACAACATTACTCTTGACACCTTTGACCTTTTTCGTGTCTTTCTTGCCATCCACTCGCAAAGCGTAAATCTTTA
>NW_022639559.1:37454-37647 GCF_010583005.1 Odontomachus brunneus | reverse complement strand
TCAAATCCGATACGCTCCGTGCAAAGATCGGAAAATAAATGATCTGTGCTGGCGTTTCCAATATTTTATATCCTGCTACATTAAGCGAAAACTCGTGTATGGTGTGCACACATTTGTCGTTGCTGTACGCACCGGTGGTCACATTACATTCTGTGCGAAT
Source organism: Odontomachus brunneus (assembly GCF_010583005.1). Taxonomy (NCBI): domain Eukaryota; kingdom Metazoa; phylum Arthropoda; class Insecta; order Hymenoptera; family Formicidae; genus Odontomachus; species Odontomachus brunneus. The sequence continues at coordinate 37,487 of NW_022639559.1, read as the reverse complement.
AATATTCACATCCGTAATGTTGATTGTCACGTT
>NW_022639559.1:37122-37444 GCF_010583005.1 Odontomachus brunneus | reverse complement strand
AGAAGCGGAGAAAATCAAACGTCACGACGGATTCTCCTACGATAATCTCCACAGACAACTTGCATCATACACAATTGCGTGAAATGCCTCCACCACGCGCTACTCTGACCACCAATATTGAAGATGTTTTCGAGACTACTGGTGATTCACTCGTAACATCGATTAGACGTGAGCTGCAAACGTCCGAGGGGCAGGAAACTTTGCGCACTCATTTTGGTCCACTTGGGCAAAAATACATGGGAGCAGTCTTAAGCAACGACAAACATACCACCATAGACTACGTGTATGGTGTGTATTTCAGCAGTGATGGAACGAAGCTCGG
>NW_022639559.1:36342-36908 GCF_010583005.1 Odontomachus brunneus | reverse complement strand
ACAGACGCAATCACAATGCGCTACAACCCGTATTGAGTAACAGGGGATACAAATACAAAAACATAATTGCACCCCTAATGATTGGTACATCGATCAAAATGGCGGGCAGAGGTTTAGCCACACAGCGTACTATGATATTGAATGATAATGCGATCGACTATGTTCACTGGGACGATCCCAACGAGCTGGTGAATCGTCTGCGATTGCTGGAAGCCTCTCGACAAGCTGGCAATAACGCTCACGGTAATGAAATTTTATCCATTATCGAGGAACTTCGCGAGGCGGGCCTTGTTATAAATTGAATCGCACATCGATGATGCGCGTTGTTTGCATCGAAATGTCGATCAATAAATTTGGTGTTTCGCTCCAAAAGAGAGGACCGCCGACGATGGACTATTACACGTGGAGAGGAGTACTCAGAAATTACGTACGCGATAACACTTTGTGCATGGTCGCCTCCGACTTTGATGCGAGGTCGCGCAAGATACGACGCGTAGCGCAACCGAAAGTCGACAGTGACGCCGTCAATAGATTCTATGTGGAAAGAGATCTCGCTGCATTGAGAG
>NW_022639559.1:35923-36102 GCF_010583005.1 Odontomachus brunneus | reverse complement strand
TTTCGTCATTCGTGATGAGACGACCTAAGCAATCAAACATGCGGAAAACTGGTGGAGAGGGGAAACAACACAACCCCGAAAAGCAACGGTTGATGGAGGAGTTGCATGCTCCTGCGAGAAGGCATTTTTCTCGTAGACGCGTCATTGTGCGTGGATACGATGATCTGTGGCAGGCCGAT
>NW_022639559.1:35105-35328 GCF_010583005.1 Odontomachus brunneus | reverse complement strand
CCGCGTGCAACGGATTGTATTCGTTCACATTGATTGTAAGATTGAGTATTCGCGATAATGCCCACCCGCTATCACGTTCCTGGAATTTTTCCAACGATACTAATGTGGGCTCGACGATGCGTCGCTCATACCAATCCTCTAAGTTGGATGTGGAAAAGAGTTCACAATTTTTCGTAGCGATGCTCTTTACCGCACGTTTTTCACCCGCGACGAACTCACCGTT
>NW_022639559.1:34157-34387 GCF_010583005.1 Odontomachus brunneus | reverse complement strand
GCTATATCGACGATACGCAATAGCGGGGACTTTGACGGTGGTTCACTCATCGATTGTGAGCTATTGGCGTGCGCAATGAATGATATTATGTATGAAGTATTGAACAAATAATCTAAGTGTTACATCTGTCATGTAACACTTTCAAAATATATAAATTGTAATCCCAAGATCTGCTGTTTATATATATCAGACCTTTTTTCATATTTTCTCGATACACCACAAATAGTCTA
>NW_022639559.1:33460-34147 GCF_010583005.1 Odontomachus brunneus | reverse complement strand
CGATGATGCAGTATGGCGCGAAACACTCAATCGATATATGAATATTCGATCGGTTATCTACGGCGCCATATCAGAGATTGGTTGAATGGTTTGATCAAATGTATTTTATTACAGTAGATATTGATGAAAATTAGGTGAGTCTCATTTATATTATTATTATTATTATTATTATTATTATGCTTTCGGTTGGGGGGGGGGGGATTTTGAAACATATTTAAAGCGGTTCTTGGTCGCTCGTTGCATCAGTTGTTTTGCAACAAAGACATTTAGTGGACAATTATTATTTTGAAAAGAATGCACAGTGCTAAAGGAAAACGTATAAACTATTACGTACCAGTGCATGATGATGCTCCACCGTACAAGAAAAAAAGGTAAGTCTCAATAATTATCTTCTTGTAAATCATTTATCTTTAATTGTATATTGCAACCGCGTTAAATTATTTATGTTTTTACAGTATATCGCAACCTAGTTGTACAACCCGTATTTTAGGGCGAAGATATGCCTTGACGTCAACGTCTTTTAAGTACTTGGAGATTGGGATCAGCGTAGGACTGGTATCCACAATGCAACTAGTCCTCGGTGACAATCGTGGCAATCAATTGATCTTACACTCGATAATTTGGGGAGGATTGATGGCAAAACGTGAAGATATTTTACAACTTTTGCAAACAACCGAGGTGTCATCC
>NW_022639559.1:32584-33450 GCF_010583005.1 Odontomachus brunneus | reverse complement strand
CACAGTGTACGTGCTCATTAGTAATAAGAATATCATGTGTCACATTCTTTTTTTTGCGCATCTAATTGTCGAATGCATACATCGCTTGCAAAACCTTGTCGCGGGGACACAGTGTACGTGCTCATTAGTAATAAGAATATCATGTGTCACATTCTTTTTTCTTGCGCATCTAATTGTCGAATGCATACATCGCTTGCAAAACCTTGTCGCGGGGACACAGTGTACGTGCTCATTAGTAATAAGAATATCATGTGTCACATTCTTTTTTCTTGCGCATCTAATTGTCGAATGCATACGTTTGCAGAATATTAGAGTTTGCAGCTGTGACTAAAAAATCACGCTGCGAAATGCGCGGGCGGCGCAAAACCGCCGCAAAATCCGCCGCGGAAACCGCCGTGAAAACCGCCGCGAAAAACCGCTGCAGATCGGTAAAATGATCTGTCGAAAGTAGATAGAAAAAATTATATAATATCGGTAATTACCGATCATCGATATTATGTAAATATGACAGTAAAAATTATATAAAAATATATATGTGCTGGTAAAAATTAAGTAATTAAATGTTGGTATATAATATCGGTAATTACCGATCGTCGGTACTATCGGTATTGTGTAATTATATGCTGGTAAAAATTATATGTTGGTAAAAAATTATGTAATTAAATGTTATATAATATCGGTAAAATTACCGACCATCAGTAACATCGGTATGCCCCCCCCCAAATTACCGACCGCTGATAACCTCCTCCGCGGTGATGTCATACCCCACCGCGGTGACGTCATACTCCCCCGGTGACGTCATACCCCCTCTGACGTCGTACCTCCGGTGACGTCATACTCCGCGGTGACGTCATATCCCCCCCCCC
>NW_022639559.1:25138-32474 GCF_010583005.1 Odontomachus brunneus | reverse complement strand
CCCCCCCCCCCGCCCCTCACCCCCCTCAGAGGACCATGCGTTAGAACCCCTATACTATACCTACTCGAGCATGATAACGTAAGATTTAATTATATCGAAATACGGAGAGAAAACTCGCGGCGGTTTAGACATTTTCGTATCTTAGGACGAGAGGCGAGTATAAAGATCCTCCCGCCCGCCGAAGGCACCGACATCGCTAACCATTTAGAAAACGCGTTCCACGAAATCTATTCTTAATTAATTTCGCTAACGCGAGCGATCACGTGGGGTTATCTTTTCCATTGACGGCTTTAACACGCGGGCCGGCCGGCTTGTCGTTTCGCCCGGTGCGAAACTTGACTTACGAGGATATCTGGAGCCTCGTAAGCTCGATAGCACAGAGCGCCAGGGGTCACGATATTGCGGAACGTTTTTTAATAATGCTGTACAATGTCGGAATGCCTTCGGGGTGAGGGCGAAAATCGAATAAATTAACGCGCGAGGATATAGTAAAACGCTCGATTTTAAATATAAATAATCGGGATAATATGTGTCTCCCTCGCTCCCTCGTCGTGGCTCGCGTTTATTGTGAACACGGTACAGTATGCAGTGACGAACTACATAGAAAATGGGATAATATAAGACATCCATATTCCGCGTTGCAAAGAAATAAGAAATTCGGCGTTTGGCCAAAGAAATAACGAGAAACTTCAATATAGTTATACCCGAGGAAGGATGCGGCATCCCGAAGATTGAGCGTTTTCAACAGCTTCTTTTGCTAGAAAATATCGCGACTGTCGTCTATAATTTCAGGAATTTCGGTCGCAGAGTCCCTCCGTTGTATGATGGACATTCGACACTCGCCTCTCGTTCTCGTATAGCTAAGTATATGCTAAATATAATGTATTACGAGCGTTCACGGCATTATAAGCCTATTTTGAATTTAAAAGCTGCCTCGGCTAGTAGATATTATTGCGTTTCCTGTAACAAAGGTTACCATCGTGAAACGGGTCACCGGTGCTCAAATACGTGTCCGCTATGTATGTGTTCTCAGTGCGCTGCCGTACGAGAAGCTAGACGCGCGATTAATCGGCTGCGACGTGAGTAACCACATGTTTTACGGTGAAAGCTGTTTCGAACGCCATCGCGCCCCGAAATCTTACGCTGACAAGTCGCCGTCGAGTGTTTGTAACGCCGTGAGATTTTGCAACAATTGCGAGCGTTTGTAAAGATCGGGCGCAAAACACGTGTGCGGCGCGGTTTATTGTCGCATATGTTGCGCGTCGAAACCGCTGAATTACTTGTGTTTCATGTGGCCGCTTCGAGAGAGTCGCGTATCGGCATCGGTCAACGCGAAAGAACTCGAGAATGTCGACGAGACCGATGATAACGACGATAATGACAATTACGATAATGTGAGAACAGGTCGGAAGAGCTGCGTCGCATTTATATTTTACGACTTCAAGACGCGATAAGACGAAATGCTCGAAGAGTGCGCGAAAGTTAAAACCCACGTTACTCTCTTGCGCAACAAACGTGCGAATCTTGCCTGGGAGAGGACGATATGACGTCGCGATGTCGTTGGTGCGGGGTGCGCGAATTTGTATTTTGCAATGATTCAGTGAAACAATTCGTCAATTTTGCAACGAGAACGACGAAACGTTTCTCGCGCTTCATCTGTATCGCGCACAAAGCGGGGGCGTTCGACTCGCAGTTCATCCTGCGCTACCTGGTCGAGAGTGGTAGGACGGACCGAAATTAATATTAAACAGTACAAAAATTGTACTACTAACCGTGGGACGGACAAAATTCCTCGATAGCGTTAATTACATGACTATGCGTCTGTCAACGTTACCGAAAGCTTTCGGGCTAAAGGATTCCGTCGCCAAAGACGTATTTCCGCATTTATTTAATACAATTAAAAATCAAAATTATGTCGGACCGCTACCGGATATTGATTATTATTCTCCGGATACGATGAAATTGGACGAACGCGAACAATTTTTAACGTAGCACACGGAAATGACGGGTAAAAACGCGGTGTTTAATTTTCAACAGGAAATAGGGCGCTATTGCCGGAACGATGTAGATATTCTTCGACGAGCGTGTCTGGCCTATTGTAAAATTTTCCTAGACCGTGGAAATGTGTGTCCGTTCGAAGAATGCACAACTATCGCTTCCACGTGCATGAAAGTTTTTCACAAAAACTTTTTGCGCCAGAAAGAGATAGGGATAATCCTGCTCGGCGGTTATAGGGGTGTCAACGCGCAATCACGCAAAGCGTTACAATGGTTATTGGCGGTAGAGCGTGAGCTCGGACGCGCGATAATTCACGCGGGGTGTTCAGTTAAGAATATTTCTACTAGGATTCGTTGGGACAAGGTGTTTTCAAATAATTGACATCAGAACAAATTGTTCTTAATTAATATGAAGTTATATTTTAGAACTCAAAGGGTATTAAATAATCAGAAACAATATATGTTAAAATCATAGCTCTTTTGGAATGAAATGACTAGACTCAAACTGAAAATAAATATTTAGCCACTCTCGAGCAGCTAACTTTAGAAGCTGTTTGCAGCTTAAAGCTTTGTGCGAGCGTCTCACAACAAAGTCGAGTGTATCCTAATAGTGAAATCCCAGCAGCTCCTTTAGCGGGTTTCACCTATGCCTTCTGCCCAAGTGCAGTTGGCTAGAAATTAGCCGTTTGCGCTCCGTTGCAAACTGCAAAATACCTAAGTGTATTTTGCGACTCACAGTCTAGCAGCCCAAATGCCACTAGAGAAAAGAAAGGTTTGCGCTCCGTTGCAAACTGCAAAATACCTAAGTGTATTTTGCGACTCACAGTCTAGCAGCCCAAATGCCACTAGAGAAAAGAAAGGTTTGCGCTCCGTTGCAAACTGCAAAATACCTAAGTGTATTTTGCGACTCACAGTCTAGCAGCCCAAATGCCACTAGAGAAAAGAAAGGTTTGCGCTCCGTTGCAAACTGCAAAATACCTAAGTGTATTTTGCGACTCACAGTCTAGCAGCCCAAATGCCACTAGAGAAAAGAAAGGTTTGCGCTCCGTTGCAAACTGCAAAATACCTAAGTGTATTTTGCGACTCACAGTCTAGCAGCCCAAATGCCACTAGAGAAAAGAAAGGTTTGCGCTCCGTTGCAAACTGCAAAATACCTAAGTGTATTTTGCGACTCACAGTCTAGCAGCCCAAATGCCACTAGAGAAAAGAAAGGTTTGCGCTCCGTTGCAAACTGCAAAATACCTAAGTGTATTTTGCGACTCACAGTCTAGCAGCCCAAATGCCACTAGAGAACCACACTCAGCCTAATTACTGCGTGCCACTATTAATATGCAGCGCAATTGCCACATGTACAATCTCACATTCAATTATTGCGTTGCAGCAATATAGAAGGAGTTATAATTGACGTCTCTTGCAATAGATTAATGGCGGACACAGTTTACTTTCGTATTAAGAGATCACTCACCCTTACGTCTCACAGAGGCACCTTTTTCTAACAACTATTATCCCAGAGCCTTCTTTTTAGTAACCTCTCCAACCTCTGGCGATATCAATCCTTTCTGTTTGAACAAGGCTGTTGTTTTGTACAGAACGAAACAAGGAGTGTTTAGTCCTCTTCTTTCCGTGCGCAGCTCGCCCTTCTTCCCCCCGCCCTTCTTCCCCCCCCCTTCTGCTGCGCAGTCACCCTGCGCCACCACTCTCCGGACGAGATGCGCGCTACGCATTCATGCGCACCACAAATCCCTTGCACGTACAACATCGCTCCAACAGCGCTCCTACACGCTCCAATACGCTCCACTGTCTAATCGCGTTCGAGAGCGCGAAGGAGAGCGTGTTAGAGTGCGCGAGCATGAAAGCCCGCGCAATTCAAATGTAAACTATAGTTCCACCGTGCTATGACGTTTGTCCTTCCTCAACACGGGGAGAGACCGGGAACATTGTTTATCGAAAGGTCCGCTCGTTGATGGATATTATGAGACGAAGAATCCTTGGCAGCGTCACGTGCTGCAGTTTTACGGTTGTTTTTAGCACGAATGTCCCGAGTGTTTCCGCGTGAACCGCGACGGACCGCTCTCAACCCCGTCGCGCGAGGATACGATCAAAGTGCGTTACAAGCGCACACTCGCGACGACGTGTCGTGTTAAAAAATAGGGCTACGTCGTTACGGAAAAGTGGTAGTGTATCTTCGATCGGGAGCTGTGCGAAAATCGTGAGATACGCAAATTTGTTAAAAATCATCCCATGTTGAGAAATAATCCCCTCGAACCTCGCGAGACGTTCTACGGCGGGCGTACGGAAAATATCGTCGCGCAGTACGAAGTTACGGGTACGGAGAAAATACGCTACGTGGACGTGTGTTCTTTGTACCCGTATGTGCTGAAGACGGGTGCTTTTCCGCTCGGTCATCCGGACATTTACGTAGGTGAAGAGTGTTCCACCTTGATCGGAGCAGGCCCCGATTTTAACTTTGACGCCGTAGAAGACCTCGTACGCTGCTCGCGCCGCGTGATCTCTTCCATCCGATACTCCCTTATCGCGTGAACAGAAAATTGCTATTCGCTTTGTCGCAGCTGCTGCGAGACATTTTCTCAGACCGTTCAGACGTAATATATGTTCGTTTTTATGTCCTCTATTCCTCCTCAAAGTTTGTCGGTCTAATTTTTTTACACCCTGTATATATACAACTGTCTCACACATTTTGTGGGAACGTAGAACAAGTTGAGGTGAACATAAAAGTCCTATACCGTTTTGCGATATTCGCAATAATTATCGAGATATTAATTGTAGAAAACTTGTAAATAATCATGCAGAATATGGTAAATGAGTTATAATAGCGACGACTGCCATTGTGTACTTATTTTTAGGTCAAATTGAACAAAAAAGTCCTCTACCATTTTGCAAATAATCACATAGATTTTTAATTATTAATTAAAGAAGATGAGTGCATTATCACGCAAAATCGTGCAATAATTTTCTTTAATTTATAATTAAAAATCTATGTGATTATTTGCAAAATGGTAGAGGACTTTTTTGTTCAATTTGACCTAAAGTATAAGTACACGACAGCAGTCGTCGCTACTGTAATTCATTTACCATATTCTGCATGATCATTTACCATATTCTGCGTGATCATTTTCTACAATTAATATCTCGATAATTATTACAAATACGCAAAGCAGTATAGGACTTTTATGTTCACCTCAACCTGTTCTACATTTTCACAAAATGCCTGTATATATACAGGGTGTCCCATTTTAAAAGTGCATCCCAAAGAACTTCCTTATTTTTTATTTTAGAAAAAAATGTTTCAGACAAAAGTTGCATGATTTTGAAGGGGTCACAAGGTATCATTGGTTTAACCTTGATCATTTGAAAATTACATGAAGGTTACCTTCAATTTCTTAAATAGAACATACCATTTTTCATTACATATTCTTGTAGCTTATCTCGAGAGCTTTCCAAAACACTATAATAAAATATTTTTCTATTGCGTACATTTCGAGTTATAAAGCTCGAAATTTACAGTATTTTGATAAAAATACAAATTCGCTTTCCTGTAGTCTTATTTTACATGATCCAGCTAATCAAGGCAAGATAATCTGAGCAGAATCCAGTCAGTCAAGGCAAGATTCGGACATAATCCTGCCAGTCAAGGCAAAATATGAGCATGATTCTGCACTGACTAACTTTCGAATCGGAAGAATTAACAATTGCACTTTCACGATTATTACAGTTTATTGATTGTCAGTCAGTGCAGACAGACACATATGTATTACAACCATTAACTTTTTTTTTATAAGACAGAAACTTTCGAGATTTTTGCCAAGCTTTTTAGAAAATTATGGCTGCTTATCCACCAAATGAAATTGTGGACATAATCCGCATTTTGGATGAAGCCAGGAATAATTACTCGGCAGCAGAAAGGCTTTATGCTGAAAGATTTCCAGACAGACGCCATCCTGATAGGAGAATAATAAAAAAACTTTGCGACAGAACTGAGCAGGGTTTTTTAGAAGAAACCGGTGAAAATTGGGTACTGATAAGGTAACATCATTGACTATTATAGGTGCTGTTGTTTTGAATTCTCAAATCTCTACGAGACAAATTGAGAGACAATACAGTATACCTAAATCAACAGCAAATCGTGTGCTCAAGGTCATCAAGTTTTATCCATACCATATTCATCTAACTCAGCAATTGGAAGAGAGTAACTTCCAAAACCGAGTCCGTTTCTGTAACTGGGCTCGAGATCAAATCCAACAAAATCCCCGATTCGTTGCTCATATGCTTTTTTTCTAATGAAGCCACGTTTTGTAACAAAGGAGGTGTTAATAGACATAACTGTCATTATTCAGATGTTAATCCATATTGGCAGAGAAGCCAAGAGTTCCAAAGGCAGTGGGTTATTAATGTTTGGGCAGGCATTCTGGGAGATGTTATTGTTGGTCCATATTTTTTTTTTTTTAAGAAAACCTTAATGCGACAAACTACCTAACATTTCTTCAACATGACCTGCCCAACCTCTTAAGACATGTCGACAACTATGTACTCAGACAAATGTGGTTTAACAAGATGGAGTGCCGGCTCATAGATCTCGAGCCATTACACAATATTTAAACGTAAGATTCTCGAATAAGTGGATTGGTCTGGGCAGCCAAATTCAAGAATGGCTTCCAAGATCACCCGACTTGACGCCCCTAGACTTTTATTTCTGGGACTACATTAAAGATAAAGTGTTTTCGAAAAAGCCAACAACCGTTGAAGATATGAAAAACCGGATCAGAAAAGCTTGCAGAAATATTAATGCAGATGTTTTTTAAAAAGTTAGGGACAACTTCCAACATAAACTAGTGTTATGCATAAAAGTAAATAACCAAGTTTTCGAAAACCTAAAGTAATTGTACAAAAACTCATCTTGCCTTGACTGGCTGGATCATGTAAGATAAGACTACAGGAAAGCGAATTTGTATTTTTATCAAAATACTGCAAATTTAGAGCTTTTTAACTCGAAAAGTATGCAATAGAAAAATATTTTATTAAAGTGTTTTGGAAAGCTTTCGAGATAAGCTACAAGAATATGTAATGAAAAATGGTATGTTCTACTTAAGAAATTGAAAGTGACCTTCATGTAATTTTCAAATGACTATCCAAGATCAGACCAATGGTACCGCCTTGTGACCTCCTCGAAACCATACAACTTTTGTCTGAAATATTTTTCTCTAAAATAAAAAATAAGGAAGTTATTTGGGGTGCACTCTTAAAATGGGATACTCTGTGTGTGTGTGTGTGTGTGTGTGTGTATGTATATGGCTCGATGAATGGTTCGCGGCAAAAGGGAG
>NW_022639559.1:23841-25128 GCF_010583005.1 Odontomachus brunneus | reverse complement strand
AAATCCAACAAAATCCCCGATTCGTTGCTCATATGCTTTTTTTCTAATGAAGCCACGTTTTGTAACAAAGGAGGTGTTAATAGACATAACTGTCATTATTCAGATGTTAATCCATATTGGCAGAGAAGCCAAGAGTTCCAAAGGCAGTGGGTTATTAATGTTTGGGCAGGCATTCTGGGAGATGTTATTGTTGGTCCATATTTTTTTTTTTTTAAGAAAACCTTAATGCGACAAACTACCTAACATTTCTTCAACATGACCTGCCCAACCTCTTAAGACATGTCGACAACTATGTACTCAGACAAATGTGGTTTAACAAGATGGAGTGCCGGCTCATAGATCTCGAGCCATTACACAATATTTAAACGTAAGATTCTCGAATAAGTGGATTGGTCTGGGCAGCCAAATTCAAGAATGGCTTCCAAGATCACCCGACTTGACGCCCCTAGACTTTTATTTCTGGGACTACATTAAAGATAAAGTGTTTTCGAAAAAGCCAACAACCGTTGAAGATATGAAAAACCGGATCAGAAAAGCTTGCAGAAATATTAATGCAGATGTTTTTTAAAAAGTTAGGGACAACTTCCAACATAAACTAGTGTTATGCATAAAAGTAAATAACCAAGTTTTCGAAAACCTAAAGTAATTGTACAAAAACTCATCTTGCCTTGACTGGCTGGATCATGTAAGATAAGACTACAGGAAAGCGAATTTGTATTTTTATCAAAATACTGCAAATTTAGAGCTTTTTAACTCGAAAAGTATGCAATAGAAAAATATTTTATTAAAGTGTTTTGGAAAGCTTTCGAGATAAGCTACAAGAATATGTAATGAAAAATGGTATGTTCTACTTAAGAAATTGAAAGTGACCTTCATGTAATTTTCAAATGACTATCCAAGATCAGACCAATGGTACCGCCTTGTGACCTCCTCGAAACCATACAACTTTTGTCTGAAATATTTTTCTCTAAAATAAAAAATAAGGAAGTTATTTGGGGTGCACTCTTAAAATGGGATACTCTGTGTGTGTGTGTGTGTGTGTGTGTGTATGTATATGGCTCGATGAATGGTTCGCGGCAAAAGGGAGAGATTTTTACTGGCGTGGTATCCATAAATTGCCCGAAAGATGGGAAAAATGTGTAACTAGCAATGGAGCATACTTTGAACAAACCTCTTTTTATTATTATTCCAAATTTAACATGTTTTTTTGGAAAAAAAATTCGCATTTCATACTTGTACACCTGGTGTATATATATATATATATATATATATATATATATATATATA
>NW_022639559.1:23086-23629 GCF_010583005.1 Odontomachus brunneus | reverse complement strand
AAAACTGGGACAGTCGATTTTCACAAGCTTCTCTTGAGGCGAATTTTTCACCAGCAAAATCATTCGCCATAGACAGGAACAGGTGGTAATCACTTGGAGCCAGGTCCGGACTATAAGGTAGATGCATAAGAACCTCTCAACCAAGCTCCCGGAGCTTCTGGCGAGTCACTATCGATGTGTGTGGCCTGGCGTTGTCCTGATGGAACACAATTCCTCTCCTATTGGCCAAAGCTGGCCGCTTCTGGGCGATTGATTCTTTCAGACGGTCCAATTGTTGACAGTACAGGTCCGAATTAAGAATTTGGCCGTAGGGGAGCAGCTCATAGTGGATGATTCCCTACCAATCCCACCAAACACACAGCAAAGCCTTCCTGACCGTCAATCCTGGCTTGGCTACCGTTTGCGCCGGCTCACCGCGTTTCGACCACGACCGTTTTCGCTTGACGTTGTCATAAGTGACCTACTTTTCATCACTAGTCACCATCCGCTGCAGAAATGGGTCGATTTTGTTCCGATTCAGCAGCGATTTGCAGATGGAAATTC
>NW_022639559.1:22516-22679 GCF_010583005.1 Odontomachus brunneus | reverse complement strand
GTGTGGCACCCATACATCGAGCTTCTTTTTGTATCCAGCCTTATTCAAGTGGTTCCAAACGGTTTTTTGTGCAATGTTTAGCTTCTGGGCAATCGAGACAGTACTTACATGACAGTCGGACTCAACGATTTCCATTATTTTATCGACATTTTCGACAATTGGC
>NW_022639559.1:22267-22506 GCF_010583005.1 Odontomachus brunneus | reverse complement strand
ATATATATATATATATATATATATATATATATATATATATAATATATCACAACATATTTTTGTTTTTATAAAATATATTAAAATGACGGATTTGTGGTACTGTCTTCTAGCAAGATTGTGGCGCGACCTTTCCATGGAAGGAGGAGGACTAGGTCGCGGCGGGACGCCGTGCGTTCGAGATCTGCATATCTTTTTTGTTCCAGAGAGAGAAAAATATCGAGAGCGCGGTTTTGCTAAGT
>NW_022639559.1:19074-22257 GCF_010583005.1 Odontomachus brunneus | reverse complement strand
GACTAGGTCGCGGCGGGACGCCGTGCGTTCGAGATCTGCATATCTTTTTTGTTCCAGAGAGAGAAAAATATCGAGAGCGCGGTTTTGCTAAGTCGGGACTCGAACCCGGGTCTTTCGCTTGCCGGGCGACTGCTCTAAACCACTGAGCTACCTGACGCTCCACGCTCACGACACTCTTCTCTCCCTAGATAACGCTCAGAGATGCCGTCCGGAAGCAACATTTCTGGCGCGATCCCGAGCAACTACAGAGAGAAACAATGTTACTGTACCAAATGGTACAGCTGTTTGTGAAACGGTGTAAGCTTTAGCCTCTGCTGTATTAATTTGAAACAAACAGATAAAAAATTTTTTGTTCATTAACATTCATACGGTGTGCGCGAACCTAAGAAAAGTGAAAAAAAAATTGAAAATTACAGAAATGGCACGTTTTTTTTAAATAAATTCAAATTTTACACGAAATCTTTGCACGAATATTTTGCAATAAAAAATACTTTTTTTCAATGATTTTTTAAAACCTATAAGTTCAAGGACAAAGTAATATTGTTATTTAAATGTGTGCAAAGTTTCAACGAAATTGGTCAAATACTGTTTGAGTTATTCCTTACACCAGTTTCGAAAATGTAGTTTTGAGCTCAATGATTTCAATGACTTACCGGTTAGTCTGCATTTCCAAGGCCATTTAATAGTCCTTTAGCTTCCTCATAAAGCTGATTTTCCTCAAATTTTTTCTCAACATGATTTACGAGCCTTCTTGGTCGTTAACGAGCTGCGCCGCTCGTATCGAATCACTCGGCGCTCATCGATGTTGTCAGTATATGTTTTGTATTGCTTTCCAATGATGATATCTACAATGCTCATAGTTCGTAAAATAGAAGCATATTCTTCAATAAACAAGCCGGCTGCCATATATGCTGCAATTTCAATAATTTTCAGCCCAGAATATAGATGCTTTGGAATGAAACGCCAAAAAGAATTAAAACTTTCGTTAGCATTCTGTATATGGTCGCCCAAGCGTCTTTGGAGTAGATCTTCTTGTGATAGGTCTTCATAGATAGGAAGAATATGTTTCTGTATGTCTGGGTGCAGTGGTGCAGGGTGCTCCAAAAGTTCCAAATTTGCTCCAATAACTTAAGCCTTTTGCTACTTGCACTAGCTGCAAGATTGCTACTGAAACGTCTTTTACGCGGATTCGATACTCGGGATGTCACATCTCTATTTCCTTTCGAATACGACTTCATTTTGAATTTTCAAAACTGTTCCGTATGTTACGTTCTGTACGGACGTGAATCCCATATCCTTATTTTTTTTATCTAGCTCGTATCTGAGAAACAGCCTAGAGACCATAAATAGTTACCAGTAATAAAACAATTTAAATTTATAATCTATAAAACTAAATTTGCTCAAGTAATACCGGCAATAATCCCAGATGTAAGTCTGCGATCACGAAATAGCAATCTTCCTAACTCAGGAAATATATTCTGCCGAACCCGACTATATATCAAAGAAGCCGCCAAACTTTAAACAAAAATACCTCATACACCGTACTGACTCAGTTCCCGACTTGCATCATCCTCTATAGTTTGGCCCAAAAATTCCCTCACTACCTCAAAGTTCCTCCAATCACCACCTCTCCAAAACATACGATTTTTCTCCTCCCACAACCCCAGTCAAGAAAATCATGTTATTCCTTAACATATTACTGGCTGAAAATTAACCCAACCTAACCTATCACCTTTAACGAATCCAACAACTAGCATCCCCGAAAGTTCGCGATTCCCGATCCAAGTCGCCCAGTATAAAAATCTGAGACATACGACGCAAACCACTCATTTTCATCATTATTAATTTGTCTCCTTCCGTGCGTTACGCACAATGTCGCGTCATACTGTTTTTCTAGCACGCGTTCGAGTCTCTTCAAGTCCGGTTAACTATTTTTACTCAGAGCAATTTTACACTTTTCCAATTATCTCTTCGTGACTCTTTGCGCAAATCTTCCTCGCGATTTTCCATCAATTACGCCAATCGAATTAGTGTAGTGACATCAATCTGAGACGGTCCCCAGGAGTCCCACCAGGAAACTACCCATCCACGAATCAACAGGAGTCAGCGGTCATCCATCTCCCACTTTCTGCTAACCAAAGTATAGCTTTGTCTTCAAAAGTAAGTCATCTTATTATTTTTTTATTTTCTTATATTATTTGTATTCCTCAATTTTCCTCCTCTTTTTTCTACTTTTGTCCTCACATTCCCTCCATAACCTGTTACTTACCTACCACACAAAAATGCCTACACACATATACATGTACACTGCCGCGTACAAATCCGTGTTTTAAGTCTACGCATCGCTCTGTAACAAATCCGTTATTTCGTATTATATAACCGAGTTTCATAAAATTTTATCCATCAAATGTGCTTCTTGGCACACTGTGCGGCGTCAAACAAGGATCGATCACATTCACAGGCTACAACAACAGAAGGACTTCGAATTTTGCTTTAAAACTTTGGAATCATATTCTTGAGAGGTTGTATTAACATCTTATAACAATTTTTTTTGAAGTTTTTGAAGGTTTTAAAGCTATTTTTTCCCTTAAGAAACAACGTGTCGCCGCTCGACCGTTTCTTCACCACCGTTTCTGTCCTCGACGACGTGTCGCTATTTGATCATCATCTACCGACTCCTAGGGAACAACGTGTCGCCGCTCGACTGTTGCTCCGTTACCATTCCTGTCCCCGACAACGTGTCGTTGCTCAACCATCGTTTACCGATGCCAGCGGAACCATGTATCGCCGTTCAGCCGATGCCCTGCCATCACTTGTATCCTCGACGAATCGCTCGTCGATAGAAATTCTTTGACACCGCGACTTGCACGCTCGACGACGACGTATCGTCGTCCAGTCATCGGGACGCGATTAGCTCTAGAGTCATTCTAAACAGAGTTTGACGACAACGAGCGATTTCCTCAAAATCCTGCGACATATTTTCAATCTCTCTCTTTGTTTATCTTTTCTTAACCTAATCTAAGCTTTTGCCATAGGCGTACTGTGATTGAATATTGTGTGAGATTTGACGAACCATAGCGAACTAATAAAAAATTATTCCCTTATGTTCAAACTCTAATTAGAATGACTGTAATCAGTCCGACAACCACGCGCCACGGCGTCGAGAAGACACGCCACTTTATA
>NW_022639559.1:6380-19064 GCF_010583005.1 Odontomachus brunneus | reverse complement strand
GAGCTCGATCACCATAACCTTCTTCAAGTAATCGATGAACTTCTGCTACACTTTTTTTCAAATCAAAATAGTGCAAAAGCACATGTCGAAAAAACACTTTATCGCGTTCCATTTTTCACAAAGCAAAAGAAATTGTTGTTTAGGAAAATAATTGTGTATGCTGACTGAATGTTATCGAGAAATGTCGAAATTAATCACAAACTACCTGTTTCGTTAGTAATGACTACTAGAACTGTTTGCATTGCCATATAACGTTTGCGGGCGGAAACTAAGTTAAGGTCCTAATAAATAACACCTCAATTCAAATAAACTATCATATCAAATAAACCATAAAAAGATAAGGGCGTACTAGGTGACCGTGCATAACGCCGTGCGTTCGAAGTCTGCGTATCTTTTCGTTCCAGAGAGAGAAAAATATTGAGAGTGCGGTTTGCGGACTCGACTCGCGGACTAGACCGCGACTCAAACCCAAATCTTTCGCTTGCCGGGCGACTGCTCTAAACCACTGAGTTACCTGACGCTCCACGCTCACGACACTCTCCTCTTCCCATCCAGATAACGCTCAAAGATGCCGTGCGCTCAAAGCGCACGGCAACTATAGAAAGAAGCAATATTACTGTACCAAGTGGTACAGCTGTCAGTCTCTCAAAGTCAAAAGTTGCTATCCTTTAAGACCTACTGTCCATGTATGCCCGTCTCCATCGTTTCCCCTCCTCATCCGGTGCAAATAATATAAATAAGCCCTGGGGTTGACACCAATTTTTTGGCAGCCCCCGAGTACTTGGACGCAATGCGCCATAGGAGATCCACTATAGAAGGAGGAAGACGTAGCAGGACCAGATGGTGGCAGGACGCCGTGCGTTCAAGATCTGCGTATCTTTTCATTCCAGAGAGAGAAAAATATCGAGAGTGCGATTTGCTAGGCCGCGACTCGAATCCGGGTCTTTCGCTTGCCGAGCGACTGCTCTAAACCACTGAGCTACCTGACGCTCCACGCTCACGACACTCTTCTCTCCCTAGATAACGCTCAGAGATGCCGTCCGGAAGCGACATCTCTGACGCGATCCCGAGCGCACGGCGACTACGGAAAGAAGCAATATTATTGTACCAAGTAGTACAGCTGTCAGTCTCTCAAAGTCAAAGGTTGCTCGCAAAGGCAGCAATCCAAGAAACATTGATAAACTTATTCTCTTGAAAATTAAATCACTGCTGACAGTATTATCAAAGATCACAAACAATATTATCAAATTATAGATTTCCAAAATTGTGTTTTATTACCTCGATTCGTATTAGACGCGCCATGTTGAATTTTCAAAAAAATCAGATGACAAATAAAAATAGACATCTTTACCTGGGTGTACAACTTAATTCGGTCCGTTTTTTTGCTTGAAAAACGCATTTATTTGAATGATAAAATGAATTAATACATTATTGAAAGTATTGTCCATCGCTAGCCACTACTTTTTCCCATCTTTCTGGCAATTTATGGATTCCGTCGCGGAAGAAGCGTTCATCTTTTGAAGCCAAGAATGAATCGAGCCAATTTTTGATACCCTGTTCTGAAGTGAAGTGTATTCCAGTCAAAGCGTTCTGCATCGATCGAAACAAATGGTAGTCGGAAGGGGCAAGGTCTGGGCTATAAGGCGGGTGAGCCAGAACTTCCCATCCGCTATTTTCCAAATAGTTTTTAACCGGAACAGCAACATGAGGCCGAGCGTTGTCATGGTGAAAGATTATGGACTCGTGTCTGGTCGCATATTCTGGACGTTTTTCGGCTATAGCTCGCTTTAAACGGATCAATTGTCGCCTGTAGAAGTCTCCCGTGATGGTTTGACCAGGTTTTAGCAGCTCATAGTGGATTATACCCTTCTGCTCCCACCAAATACAGAGCATTACCTTGGCATCATGGATATTCGGCTTCGGCGTTGATGTTCCCGGTTGGCCGGGCTTTACATACGATTTTTTGCGTTTCGGGTTGTCGTAGTGAATCCATTTTTCGTCCCCGGTAATGATTCGATGCAGAAAAGACTTCTTTTTGTACCGTTCAAGCAACATTTCGGACATGCAAAATCGTCGTTCGATATCTCTCGGTTTCAATTCGTATGGGACCCAATTTCCTTGCTTTTGGATGTATCCCGCGGCTTTGAGTCGTTTCGAAATAGCTTGTTGAGTAACTTCCAATGTTCTTGCGAGCTCTTTTTGCGTTTGACACGAATCTTGATCGAGTAATGTTTCTAATTCTTCATCTTCAAACTTTTTCGGTTGACCCGAACGCTCTTTGTCTTCAACACTAAAATCACCACTTTGAAATCGTCGAAACCATTCTCTGCAAGATTTATCCGACGGTGCAGATTCACCATAAACTTCCACAAGCATTCGATGCGCTTCAGCTGCACTTTTCTTCCAATTGAAACAGAAAATCAAAACTTCCCGCAAATGGTGCTTATTTGGAACGAAACTCGACATTTTCAACGCAGTAAAAATTAAACTTGTTGTGCAAAACTCAAAAGCTTGTAAACAATATTTGGTTGACAGATGTTGACACTTCACGATACAGCAAAAATCAGCTGTCGCCGTCAACCATTTATAGCATCTAGAGCCATCTTTTGAAAACGGGCCGAACTAAGTTGTACACCCAATACAATTTTAGCTATGAAAAAACTTAAGCAGTCTATATGAATATCAGTCTATATGAATCAGTCTATATGAATTGGTGTCCCAAATCACCCGGACTATCCAATTTTTTCGTAAAACCAAGTCATCTCGCTTCCATACACGCACACCCACTCTTTCTCAACCTCTTACACCAATAGTCCGAACTCCGGACACCGGCAAACCGATTCCGACATTATGCTGGATGTCTCAGACTTTCCTTCGCATATTTTTTGCGAATGTAGAATGGGTTGAGATGAACATAAAAGTGCTATACAGTTTTACGATATTCGCAATAATAACCCAGAAATTAATTATAAAAAATTAAGAAAAAACATAAATAATTCGTATTTATGTGAAAATTGGTATTCAGGGGTTTTTTTGTATTGTTGACTATGCTGTCAAAGGAGGGGTGTCAATAAGGCCGTTTTTTAGCCCACATCAGAATCACTTCAAACTGTGCTATTTTATTTTTCTCGATGGAATTCATAACCCACTAGAACCGTTTGTTGTTCAAGTAATGAGACTGATGCACTCTTAGATATCAGATTTATATAGATATCACACATAGTTGCAATGTCTGCTTCATTTCACTTTGTTATCAATGAGTCATCATCACCATACTTTCAAAACTACTCATATATTTAGTGCATAAAATAATATCAAAGCGATTATTTTACCTCTTTGTCATCGCATTGAAATCGAGTTTCATATTAATCAGTACATTTTATTTTCACCAAATATGCAAGCAATAATGTAATTATTAATGTAATTATATTAAGTATAATAATATTAGTATAAATAATATTAGTATAATAATGTACTTATAAGTTAGATGATGAAACTCGTGCGGTTTTGGGCGCCGAGTGGGGGACGCCGGAACCTCGCGCTCTGCGGCATGAGGTGCCGCATGAGGCCATCTCACGGCCGATAGGCTTATTTTCGCTCTCTCGCTTTTAAAATTTCGTTCAGCCAGTGATTTTAGGGCACACTCCGAGCAGCATTTTGCTTTCTGACCGTCTTGAACACGGTGATTATCGCAAGCTCATCTTGCATAGAGAGTTCGTTTATTTTGTATGCAAACACAAGAGCTTGGTTATTTTCCTATTATCTGTTGCGTTTTTGTATCTTAAGGTTTGCCTGAATACAATCTTAAGACATCTGTTTTGCAAGTTTGAGGCATAACGCTCATCTTTGATACATCAATCTTATACCGATTCTTTTTGTAGAGCCCTCGCGCTCATATATTTCCGGAGTCGGAGTGCTCCAATCTAAGTCGGCTAAGTCCGAAATATTGGTTTCCTCTGGAGCCGTCGGACGCTCCGTGTCAATCAGTCTCCTTGTTTTCGCTGATTCTTTACTAGAAAATCTTCATCGTTCTTACGCGAGTCTCTGTGAGAGATCGCATATTTCTCTGTGTTCCGTACAAGCAAAGTACGTCGCGTGGCCATGTCCTAGGCGCCGCGATACTCGCAGACCTGACGACCTGTCGGGCTGCTTTGCGCCGTCGCCGCGACTCTGTTATACAGAGCGGCACATGGCTGATGATGATACCAACTTTTCACCTACAGGCAAGAGAGAAATATCATTCGCCTTCAACTACAATCGCGTCACACCTCATCAAAGATGTATAACTTGTAGATAGAATATAGTGAAGGCATCAATTCAATTACATTATGGTACTTCCAATGCAAAGTAGGCGCTAGAACGGCCGGTTATTGTGCGCAGGTAGCATCAGTTCTATGGTATCAAGGATATTTGAGACATTGTGAACAGTTAAAGTAAAGACCATGTCAGCAGTACACATAATATGTTGAAAATGCAGCTGAAAACATTTCAGGTTGGTCCGAATCAGGGAAAGACGAAGTGCTATCTAATTAGATTAGATAGAACTGGCAGAATTAAAAACCTCCCGGCTTTTTAAGTTTGTGACGTGGCGGCCTCGAAAGGCGTCTGTCGCAAGGAGCGCGACTCCGCTCTTCCAGTTTTGCGTGCGCTCAACGTTCCGTGTAGCGGATACCGTCTAGTGAACGCGAAATCGGAATATATTTGGAGAAAATTAAAGAAGGTTAGGGAAACAAGACATTCGAAGAGTGGTCTGGTCCCTCAAAAAGTGTGCGCCAAGCTTACCTCGCCGACCTGGAGGAAAAAAAAGCCAGAAGGACGAGGGACCAGGGGGAACAAGCCTACGGCACAGCCCTCGCCGACAGATATGGTTAAAGGGCACTCAGATAGGGGATTTTAACTCAATTCTACCGAAATAAGGAATCGTTGTCGTCTTGATTTCGGTTGCCGCTCGCGGTGTTTATTTTTCCAGCTTCACGGCGAGATATGTCGAGGAGAGACGCGAGAGGAAAATCGCGAGGAAAACCGACCGAACCAAACGCCAGAGACGAACAGCTGACGGCCAACAAAATAAACACCGCGAGGTCGGGTACCGCGACGACAACTGAACACATTGAAGTCAGCCTAAATAAAGAGCTCCTCGGTTACAAAGAACAATTCCAGTAACTGAGCGACGTAGAGAGAGAGAGAGAGAGAGAGAGAGAAGGGAGGGAGAGAGATGGCGAAAACGGAGAAAAGGAGACGACCGAAAATTCGAGAGATTCGTGTCCGGAGAGTGACAGATACCGTATCGCCGAATCGTGTAATATCGCTGCCGACAGTACCGTTTTGTATGTAACGCGTTCATACCGTCCTAGCCGAGGAGTGGCCACGCCACGTAAAAGATATTACGCCGCAACATCCAAATCTCGCCTCGTGAGAACGTCGGAGTATCGTTTAGCGAACGGCTCGAAGACCGCGACTATCGTCCCTGTCATTATCTAGAATATCGGAATAAGAGCGGTCCAAAGAAATAAATAAGAATTGCTACCAAAGATATTGAGTTGAGTTCACGATTCATTTCCGACCAACCCACTCCCATCTTCGACTATAAATAAAAGTAGAGCACCGGTCCCGTGGGGTTCCCGGTTTTGCGACAAAGAAAAGTACCGTACCTTGTTTTGTGGTTATCGTTGGTGAGGAGGTGCAGCCTTACCGCACCTAGTGCCCAATTTAGCATTCGTTCTTTAAAGTCGCAAACGGGGGACCGCGGAAATTTGTCGACACGGCGGACAGTCCGCCTCAAGTATTAATAAGTAATAATAAGAAAAGACGTCGCAAGTTTTACAGGAGGTAAAAAATAGCTCCTCTTCGCAATATTTATCATATCTTCTAAATATCTTGAATTCTCCAAATCAACATTAAAATACAGTTTCATCGTCCAATTTCTTCTAAACATTATTGCTTGCATACTTGATGAAAATAAAATGTACCAATTAATATGGAGTTCGATTTCAATGTGATGGCAAAGTCGTGGCCCTTGTTGCTGGGGCGCGAGAGAAAAGATTCGAAATCGATGTTGCGGGCGCGGCAGGGTGTGTGGCGGTGAGGTGACCAGTGTTTGTAGTCGTAGGAGGAATAAAATACACTTTATTGTATCACTTAGTTTATTTATTAACTCCTGATACTGATAGTTACACGCGGGATGTGCGGCAGGTACGCACGTCGCGGGCGAGAAACCGGAGGAAGAATTTTGTTGCGGGCGGTCTTCTCTGCTCTTTCATAATATTGCTTAGCCTTATCGGAGAGTTGCCTTGGCAACAAGGAAATTGCCAAATTTTATGATAGCCAGATGCATTCCGGCTCAAATGATTTGAAATGATTCTAATGTGGGCCAAAAAACAGCCTTATTGATACCGCTCCTTTCAAAACTCAAAATGGCGGACAAAAAATGAAAAAATTTTCTATTTTTATGAAAATTGATATATGAAGGTTTTTTTAGATTGGTGATTGCAAATGCACTGTCAGCTTTTCAAAATTTTAAATAATGGATCCAATATGGCGGGCCGGGAATTTTCAAATATTTACAAAATTTTTGACCTCCATATTGAATCTGCCGTTTTGAATTTTTTAAATCTCACAGCAAATTCGTAATCAGCGACCTTAAAAACTCTCATATACTATTTTCATGAAAAATTAAAAATTTTTTTTAAATTTCAAGCCGCCATACTCGATCCGTCATTTTTGTTTCAAAAATTTGATATTGGATTCGTAATCAGCGATTCCGAAAACACCTGTATACCAATTTTAAGGAAATTTAAAATTTTCCATATTTCGGCCCGCCATATTAAATCCGCCATATTGAATCTTAAATATCTAACTTCATATTCGTAATCGCCGATCCAAGAAACACTGATAAACTTATTCTCGAAAAAATTAAATCGCTGTTAACAGTATTATCAAAGATTACAGATTTTCAAAATTGTGTTTCATTACCGCCATCCACCATATTAGGCGCGCCATGTTGAATTTTCAAAAAAGCCAGATGGCAAATAAAAATAGACATCTTTACCTACAATTTTAGCTATAAACTTAATCAGTTTATATGAATTTTTGGGCAGGAAGGTGGTCCGTTTGACAAAGAATGCCTCATATACAGGGTGACCCATTTTAATCTATAATTCCGAATATCTCCTAAACTACCCGTTCTACGGGAAAATAGTTGCAACAAAAAATGTTCAGGACAGAAGGGTTCACAAATCTGTGCTAATGACCTTGACCTTGAAATGACCTTTCAAGATTATTTGAAGGTCAAGGTCTTTTTTCAATGGGAACCTCTATTTTTGACCCCGGATTTGGAAAGAACAGGAAATTTTACCTTCAAAATGATATTTTGAAAATTTTTTATATGACCTTCAAAGGTCAAATAAAGGTCAAATGTCTAAAAATGGCTGTAGAGCTGTTTTTCTGAGTGATTATGGTTTTTTAGGATTGACAAGCGTTGGAGGAACTTTAAAAAGTAAGTGTGATACTCTATGACCTTCTTGACCTTTAAGTTAACTATGAAGGTCATTTGAAGATCAAGGTGATTATTTGAAATAGGAATCCCTATTTTTGACGTTGGATTTGAAAAAACAGGAAATTAACGTGAGTAAAGACACGTCTTCGCGATTTTCATCGCTCGTGTGAAATCCAGCACACAAGGTGAAAATCGCTTTCTTGCACGCTCATTGGAGTAAGATATTCTTCTTACTTTTGGCGTTACCCAGAAACAACGACGTGGACGTTAATTTCCTGCTTTTTCAAATCCAACGTCAAAAATAGGGATTCCTATTTCAAATAATCACCTCGACCTTCAAATGACCTTCATAGTTAACTTAAAGGTCAAGAAGGTCATAGCGTATCACACTTACTTTTTAAAGTTCCTCCAACGTTTGTCAATCCTAAAAAACCATAATCACTCAGAAAAACAGCTCTACAGCCATTTTTAGACATTTGAGCTTTATTTGATCTTTGAAGGTCATATAAAAAATTTTCAAAATATCATTTTGAAGGTAAAATTTCCTGTTCTTTCCAAATCCGGGGTCAAAAATAGAGGTTCCCATTGAAAAAAGACCTTGACCTTCAAATAATCTTGAAAGGTCATTTCAAGGTCAAGGTCATTAGCACAGATTTGTGAACCCTTCTGTCCTGAACATTTTTTGTTGCAACTATTTTCCCGTAGAACGGGTAGTTTAGGAGATATTCGGAATTATAGATTAAAATGGGTCACCCTGTATACAGAGTGTCCCAGACTATCCAGACCACTCAATTTTTTCGTAAACGCGACATTTTAGAGAAAAATGTTTCAAACAAAAGTTATATGGTTCGATGGAGGACATAAAAAAGTACCAATGCTTTAATCTTGGATGGTGTCCCCAAGGTCAGATCGAGATTAACTTTGCTTTTTAAACAGAAACATATACTTTTTTATTACCGAATTTTATTCTACGTGAAGAAACAAATAACTTTTGTTTGGAAAAAATTTTTATACGACCTCTGTTTTCTAAAATATTTATGGAAAATATCTACAAAATTATTGGTTTAAAAAAAGTATTATTGGTTTAAAAAAAAGTATTATTGGTTTCAATAATTTTTTACTCGAATTCTATCAATTTTACCAAAAAAATAACAAGATATAAACATTATCTATTTTCTTCTCATAGAACTCTGAGAATTTTTTCAGAATTTTTTATAAGCCCTTTGGCACTTCAAGAAAATGCAAGAAAATGCAATACTAAAAAGTTAATTAGAAAATTCTAAAAAAAATTCTCAGAGCTCTACAAGAAGAAAATAAATAACTTTTATCTCTTGCTATTTTTCAATAAAGTTGATACAATTCGTGATATCAATTCAATAAAAAATTATTAAAACCAATAATTTTGTAGATAATTTCAGTAAATATCTTAGAAAATAGAGATCATATAAAAAATTTTGGTAAATATTGAAAAAAACAGACCACCTTCCGAGGACAATGACCTTCACATATCAAGGTTGTCAAAGTCTTCATTTTGAGTAACATTCAAAAGGTTTTAGCCGCCGCTCATTGTTTGTTAAAAAGTTATTAACAAAAGAAGTTATGGTAAAACTCCTATTCAGGAGAAGTTGCTCCAATGACTTTGACCTTGACATATATTATAGAGGTCGTTCTTCTGAATGACCTTCTGAAGGTTTTAGCTCATTGTTCGTTAAAAAGTTATTAAAAGAAATTGCATAAAATGAATGTAATTTTTGGACACATGTATAGTCAGCAAAAAAAAGGTTGTCACAAGTTTTGTAATGAATTTTAGAACAAACCACTAGTTTCCGAGATGTGAGAATCCCTGCTCACACACATAGATAAAGCTACGCAATACATTTCGTGCCGATTTCGGCTGTCACAAGCGACAGTTCGTTAGCATGTTATGTCAAGAGGTTAATTTACGTAAAAGGTTAATTACATTAAGAAGTTAATTTACGATATTACACAGTATTATATTTATATTGTTTAATGTTGCTTGTGCCGTGATATTTCCAGAGAAGAGATAAGGATAACATGTCAGATAAGTATCGTTGAATATATAAAAATATATCTAAAAAATAAAGAATTCAAATGCTTTGTGTCGTTTTTAATCTTTGCAGTTATAAGTCTAATAATTATAGAAGAGAAAAAGAAGAGAAGAAGGAGGACAAAGAATGATAATAGGAAATAGAGCGCAGACAGATGGAGAAGAAGAGGAGACTGAAGTAGACAAAAAGAATGTATGAGTGAATAAGCTAACATCGGTGCATCATTGCACACTTTTCTCTGTATATTTTTCCAATTGGCGTGGCCATCAAACCGTTTTAGATCAAGAATCACTTGTGGATCTTCATTGTAAAAGCAGTGCTGTCCTGGGCGAAATACACCTTCTTGCACAGCTTCTCCAAGTCTCAACTGATTGACATGGATTTCTTTGAAATATATAATATTTAATTATTAATTTAATAATTTAATTGTTAATTTAGTTGTTAATTTGTTGTTTTAATAAAAAAATATTGTTCTATAAAAAAAATATTGGTTTCTATTTTTTGTTTCTCTCTCTCTCTCTCTCTCTACTTTTCTCTTAATACTTTTTCAATTTTCTTTTTTCTTTTAATATTTTTTCAATTGGAAAAGTATACAGAGAAAAGTATACAATGATGCACCGATGTTGGCTACTCACTCATACATTCTTTTTGTCTACTTCGGTCTCCTCTTCTTTTCCATCTGTCTGCTCTCTATTTCCTATTCTCGTTCTCTGTCCTCCTTCTTCTCTTCGTCTTCTCTTTCATAACTATTAGATCTATAACTGCAAAGATTAAAAACGACACAAAGCATTTGAATTCTTTATTCTTTAGGTATATTTTTATATATTCAACGATACTTATCTGATGTGATATCCTTATCTCTTCTCTGAAAATATCACTGTACAAGCAACATTAAACAATATAAATATAATACCGTAAATTAACTTCTTGACGTAATTAATCTTTTACGTAAATTAACCTCTTGACATAACATGCTGACGAACTGTCACTCGTGACAGCCGAAATTGGCATAAAATGTACTGCGCAGCTTTATCTGTGTGTGTGAGCAGGGATCCTCACATCTCGGAAACTAATAGTTTGTTCTAAAATTCATTGCAGAACTTATGACAACTCTTTTTTTTTGCTGACTATACACACTGCGAGCCCGCCCGGGCGGGCAGTGTGTATATGTGTGTGTGTATGTATGCAACTAAACATAACGTAACTGAACGTAACATAGGTTCCAAAATGTCAACATGTATTTGTATGAATTTCTCAATGTAATACACGATTTTAATGCATTTTGGAAATTTTAAAAAGTTAGATAAATAACTATCCCGTAGTGTCAGTCAGTTAGCTGCTGCCGTGTGTTACGTTCAGTTGCATACACACGCATATACATACACACACACACTGCTCGCCCTGTGTGTATGTGTTCCTATCATACTTTTTTTAAAAAAAAAGATACTTTTTTAAGAAAAATATAAAGAATTCAAGTGTACGCGTGTTAGCATTATTTGTCATTACAAAAAAGATCGTTATAAATAAATTACAACAAAAGTTCAGCTAAAAGATATTTGAAAAAATATTATTAAAACCATCTTATTCAGATCAATTATATTCTCGCAAATATTATATTGAAAAGTACCAGACAATTTTATACTCTCTACAAAAGTAATATCAAGAGGTTTACGCCAAAGACAAATGATTAATCATTTCAATTTTTACTTTTATAAACATATGTGGTTTTGGCTATATAATATATTTATAAATTAAATATATTATTAATATATTAGTAACATATTATTAAATAAAAAATAAAATAATTAGAGAAATACAATAATGTTGAAAAAAAGTATAATAACTTACAATAATGTTGATAAAAATTACAATAATTTACACAAAAAGCACTTGGCGTGCGTTTTTTAATATTACATCGATAATCAATATAATATTTTGATAATTATTGAAATAAGAGAACCGTTTGCCTATAACATTTATAAGTATGTTATGAAAGAAACGTACACGTATGCATAAAATAGATGGGCTAATCAGAGCCAGCAACGCCGCATGCGGGACATACGGGTCTATCTCATAGACCCAGAAGTGGGGACTACATCTTACATCTGACACTGCGTGATAGACCCGCGAGCAATCGTCCATTTTCTTCGCCGGCCGCGACGAGCCGTATATCCCGTCTGCGGCATTGCTGGCTCTGGTTAACCCATCTATTTTATTTAATAACTCGAAATTTTTCGTGGTTGTTTAAAAAAAGACAGCAATTCCATTACTCACCCCGACCTATTCTAACTATATATTATCTCTGGTATAGTATGAGTCAGACACCCTATATATTTCAGTGATCTGAATAAAAGTCAGGATATATGTATTATTTCAATATATTTTTAAAAAACATTTTTTTAGTTACATTAAGGTAGTTTGGTCGAAAACAGTGAAGACACAGATCTTCTTGAAACTTGTGACAAAATTAATTTAGGTATTAATACGTATGTGTGTTAAATATAGGTTCGATTAACCGTATAGTTTCCGAGAAATTACCGCTTACAGTTTACTCTTTTTCTCGATATCTTACATATTGCTGACATACAAAAAGTAACACGTAAACGCGCATTTGTCAACTGCAAATGATCTACAATAAGGATTAATACGAAAATTTGGGCAAAATTATTTGAATATTTACAGAAGTACATATTTCAGTCTCAGCGAAATTGATCGTATGTTATTAGGGTATGATTAATCAACAAAAATAAGTGTGGCTTTTGCTTTTTCGTTCGTGACCATGCTTTGCGGATGTGGCAACGTTGCATTCCTCGGAGCTTGGCGTCGCATACAGTGTGCACAGTTTTACTCCGCTTACAGCATGACGTAGGCCACGCACACAGCGAGCGACCGAGTCCGTGAGCGGCGGCTCGACAGCGGCGCGCAGGAGGGGATACGCGTATACAGCTGCTTGCCGTGTACGCGCTTCGACCGAGCTATAATATTAGGACCTTAACTTAGTTTCCGCCCAAAAAATACTGAGAAAAAGCATTTATTGTAAAAAATTTATTTAAATTATTTCAATGAAAGTATTTTCCATCACTTTCTACAACTTTTTGCCATCTTTCTGGCAACTGGGCG
>NW_022639559.1:5433-6370 GCF_010583005.1 Odontomachus brunneus | reverse complement strand
GAGAGAGCAGACGGCCGGCGTGAAACTTATGCTTATGCTGTTTGTCGTTTCTCGCCGTGCGCGCACTTCCTTCTCGCACCTATTAATTATACAAATATTTAAATTACATACAAATGTATTAAATATTAAACATCAAAATATTAGGAATAATAAAAAAAATGAAGAATAGAAAGAGAGCGTTAATGATAGATAAAGAATAAAAATCCACTTTTGGCCAATATGTACACCTTTTTCTCCTTTATTATTTTAGAAAAATGGCTATTGTTAATGCAAGAAATATAGAATTAAAAATATATTTCAGTATTATTTATTTTGTATATAGTATTCTGTTAATATACTTTTTATTTTGCTATTTGCTATTTGCAAATACATATAATTAAATGAAACGAATGAAATATTTTTAATAGTTCTATTGTATTTAAGTTTTATAAATGGACTACGTACATATTGTTGCTCAACGGAAACCGCGAGAAGGTAGTGGTCTCTTCCGTCAAAAAAATGTCAAACATTCGTTTTGCTTAATATTACAATAATTTTTATATGTATCTATTTCTTTTTATAGTACAATATGTTGAAATAAATAATTCGACATATTGTAGTATGAAAAGAAATATCAATATCAAAATTAATATAATATTAAGGAAAACGATGTTTTGTATTTCCACAGAATATAGATAGAACAGGACAGATATAGAAGCAAAGAATAGGTACAAAGAACAGATAGAAAAGAAGGATAAATACATAGAATAGATAGGAAAAATAGAAAAGAAGATCGCAGACAGTATAAACTTCCAAATGACGCTTTGTAGACATCCATAAGATGTGCTTAAGATCAACACATCCTTTGAACGTCTTTTGGCCGTACTTTGCAGGTCTTACTGTCTGCGATAGAAACGATAGATAGAAATATATAAAGAATAAAATATAGAAAAAGGCA
>NW_022639559.1:0-2482 GCF_010583005.1 Odontomachus brunneus | reverse complement strand
ATAAAAAACGTGTGTTATTGTTTTTATGAGTCTCCAATAAATGTGCCATTTATTAATACATGTACAAATATAATTTTGATTTATCGATTAATCTATCTTGTCGAATGCCACATCTGTTGAGAGAAAAAGAGAAAAAGAGAGAAATATTTTTTCTAAATTTAATGAATATTCAATTTTGTAGGCTACAGTTGTTTAAATTCTATCCCTTATATATTCAATGGAATCTAAATCTCGGCTTATCATAAATAATATAATAAAATTAGACTAATAACGACGGAATATAATTACACGTAATTTGTACGTATTGGTGGTCATGTACAGGCTTATTGTTCCTATTGACATAAGGAGTATTATGATCACTGTATCACTGTTATAACATGAGCCTTTCCATACACGCATTGATTTTATATTCATGGCAGACAGACTTTGCATAAATAAAAACACTCAATCGTTGATATATAAAAGCATACCGGAACGTTGCAGCGGTAATTATAAGTTGGCATGAATATGTACACACTTGATTCTTACTGTTCTTGCTGTTCCACTTGAATTTATGTGTTCTTCTCTTATGTCCAATAATGGTAAAACATAATGTGTCCATTTTAAACAGATAGGGAAGGTTAAATTTTCATCGTTTCTTCAAACACGAAGTAATTTGCTATATAGTCCACTAAATTTGACTAAATGCATTCTTCTATCCAGTCCAAGGATGATAGAACATTGGTGTCCATTTTAAAACAATAGCGAGGATCAAGTTTTCCTTGACACATTGTATCTTCACATTGTATCTTCATATCCACACAACAGCATTGAGGTAACATACTTGAGTGTTGCTATCCAGTCCGCTTGACTTGACTGAATGTATTCTCTTGCCAAGGATGACAGAACATTGGTGTTTATTTGAAGACAAGAGTAAGGATCAAGTTTCCTTCGATAAATTGTATCTTCAACTACACATAACAACATTGAGGTTACATACTTCAGTGTTGCTATCCAGTCCGCTTGACTTGACTGAATGTATTTTATTACCAAGCCCAATAATGATGACCATTCTAGAAGGAGAGCGAAGATCGAATATCCTTTGACACATTGGCTCTTGAAATACACAGCAAGCATACATGAAGAAATATTATTTCTGCGGTTGCATTTTGTCAATCCTCTTCGTTTTCGCACAATACATTCTTCATATATCGATACATTCCTCATTGTCTTTGGTGTTAATATGTTTTTAGAAATATTGATAACAAATTTCATTTGCCCATGAAATGGTATTTATTTCTAGCGTTGCCATGATTATCAAATTAATGGATGATTTTACGAAACACAGGCATATAACACGATAAAACAACAATCATAATACTACTTATGTCGACTCAGATAACATACGATCACAAATATTACTTAAAAATGTGTAACTACGTTCCGCCTTGTTACTTTTGAATTTTTTAAAAATGTGATAAACATTTAGCAAACTTATAAGATGGTAATTTGGATTTCTTCTACATTATTCTCGATATAAAGCAATCTGTTTTTAATACCGAGAAATGCAATATCTCACAAATGCATTTTATTAATTATATATTTACACACACACACACATATATAACACAGATATCTATAATGCGTATATATGTGTGTGTGTGTGTGTGTGTGTGTGTATACGCGAAAATGCAGACAATATTAAAGCCGATCGACCAATAAAAATTACATCTGTAAAGGCATAACACTTACTGCACATATTAATATTACATTATTTTCACACTGGCAGTCCTTCTCATGAAAATACATAGTTCCTTTTCAAATCATACTCAAACCAATAATTCTTTTATAAACATAATGAAATATTTATATATAAAAAAGACTTGCATTTTTATTATATAATATACTAAATATGAAAAAAAACTTTCACTTTAAAAGAATAAGCAATATTCATTTTAAAACATATTTTTTGGCGGTAACAAAGATTTTCCTATTTAATTATATTATTGTAATATGTAATTATTTATACTGCAAATACTTGTATTATAAGTGAAGCATAAAATTCTTACAAAAAAGTATTACTGGCTGTAAAAAATTATTACTGCTTAGTAATTTTACATAACTGCTGCGAGTAATAAAACGACCAAGCAACAATTTATCACAGCTAGCAACACTTTTTTGTAAGAAAAGCAAGCAAATGGAACTTAATATTGCGACAATAATAATATAAGCATACAAAGTTCTGAAAAGTGTGACGGAGAGATCAGGACCCCGTGGTTCGTCACTTCCACAGTATTTACAAACTCCAAATCCTCTCTGTCCGTGTGTGTGCGTGCGTGTGTGTGTCTGTGTTGCGTGTGTGTGTGTATGCTCATGTATGTTAAAGAAAGATAAAGAGTATTTTATTTACGAAAAAAACATGTTGTTAATAACATTCAGAATACGAAGTTCTCCATTTTTATCGATGAAACATCTGATGTAACTAACGAAAAATGGATGACTT
>NW_022639558.1:1246644-1254464 GCF_010583005.1 Odontomachus brunneus | reverse complement strand
TAGCACACCCAATACCTTGAAAATATTTTTCCAACATCCCAGAATCATCTCAGACTATCTCTTTGGAGATATTTTCTTGTGCATACGCGTTTGTCGTTGACAAAACGATAAATTAAATTTGAATGAAATCATTTCTGGGGAGAAGAGATAATATACGACGTGTGAATAAATCTAGGCGTGTGTTAATTACGTCACTGAAACGGGACGAGACTGATGAGAGATGATCTAGTTTTATGATAATATCGCCTTTAGCTCGCTTCGTGCTTATGTCGCACGTTCCGCTCATCATTGGTGAAATACGAATGGAGCGATTGGACGTATGTCTTTTTCTAACTTACTATCATTGTACGAAAGTTTAACGGGCATGAACCATGCGCATTTTATCGTTACCACCTCGAAAATGCATTTAAAGAACGTAGTAAAGGTGCATTTTGTTAGATGGCGTCTCAAAAATGCGTCTAGTTCTGGTCATTAAAATCAGGCTGGTGATCGCTCTCATATTTCTCTCTGGTTCGATAAAACAGAGTTGTGCTGCAAATTTTAAGATTACGTTCACGTGAATTGTTTTTCACGCAGCAATATAAATTATGTAGAATATTGCGAATTATATTAAAATATACAAAAAGAGAATAAATAATTATGAAGAAATTATTGGGTGTTTTAGATATTCATTATAAATGTTACGTTTAAAACAGATAGGACTGATAACAAATAGTATAAAATTTTTATTTCATTATTTGATGGTTAGTAATTTAATTCTCTGTAGATAAGAATGCAAAAAAGAATTTTGTAGTCTAACTTGTTTAAAAAGAAAAATGTTTATTCATAAATTTACACATCAGAATTCTAAAGATTAAATAATAACATAATTTTTTAAATTAAATTTTAATTTTCTGTAGATAAGAATGCAAAAAAGAATTTTGTAGTCTGACTTGTTTAAAAAGAAAAATGTTTATTCATAAATTTACACATCAGAATTCTAAAGATTAAATAATAACATAATTTTTTAAATTAAATTTTGAGCAAGCCATACGTTCTTAAAGTGACATCCACAAATTACATCATTGATGTTGGCCCATATTCTGAATACCATCTTTTATCAATAAAAGTGCCTTAAATATAGCTTTTCAGCCAATCAGCTGGCTCCTAATCCTCTTTTAGAGGCTCATTTATCGTTAAAAGAGAACTCAAAATACGGGCCATAATCTGTGGATGTAATTTACCTGGCACAACAGAAATGTTCCGAATATATCACAAGGATATTATAAAGATATT
Organism: Odontomachus brunneus; assembly: GCF_010583005.1. Lineage (NCBI taxonomy): Eukaryota > Metazoa > Arthropoda > Insecta > Hymenoptera > Formicidae > Odontomachus > Odontomachus brunneus. The sequence goes on along the minus strand of NW_022639558.1, from coordinate 1,253,189 downwards.
GCAATATCTGTTGGATATCCTTATGATATATTCGAGATATTTTTGTATGGGACATAGATAACTTCACATGTATAGCTTACGTTTAGTCTACGTAGGTGTACGTATAGTATCATAATTTACGCGTAAATGGTAATTCTGTGATAAAATCTATAAAAGTCATCGGTTCTTAATAATATCCCACACAGCATAGAAGTTTTAAAAAGCTTTCAGAAATGTTTCTGAAATATTGAACCTTTACGAAATCTTCCTGAAATCTTTCTGAAAGCTTTTTGAAACTTCTGTGCTGTGTGAAATCTCATTGATACTTGATTTAAAAGAATGTCCCATACAGCAGAGGTATCCAAAATATATCATAGAGACATTCCAAAGATATATTTGGGATATGTGATATCTTCAAGATATCCCTATGATGTATTTGGGGCATTCCTGCTGTGTGGGGTATACGCAATTATACCATCACTCACTGACAGTTATTCTGGCGAATTGGAAACGTGAAATACAGCGAATCCTGCAAACTCTCATAAACCCGTGAAGGCGACCGGCGATGAAGGTTAAGTTTCTAACAATATCTGAGTGATATATATTTCCGTTTTTTAAATACCACATCTTATAATTATCATCTTGTTTTAATTATGTTGGTGAAATTGTATAAAATTGTGATGTAACATATTCGGTAAATATGCATATTGCTAGTAAATTTTTGAGTGAAGGAATTATAAATCATATATATTATTCCGTGAAAATATTATTTTTATTATGCAAATGTATGCGAAAGTGTTTTTGATAACAAAGTTCGTCGTACGATGGCACCACTTTCTATTTCACGAGTCGATACAAGTACGAAATAGCTGACTGCTCGAAGCAGTGTACACATAACCTCCTTCTCCGGTCGTGCTGTTTCTAAATCTCAAAAAGTTTATTGCGAAAATACTCTTTAGTTCATATAAAGTGAAACATGTTTCGTTTTGGAGCCAGATGTTCCCTTGTCGTCAGGAGTTTTAGTACTAAGTTCAATGAAATCGGCAACCTCGTTAAAGTAAGTACACAATACTGACTTATTTTTATGTGTATATTTTTCATTTACATTAAGATTTATTCATTTGAAGTATACAATATTTCATATGGATGTTGTTAAATGCGATACAGTAAGTCAGCATACGATTTCTCTATGCAGTTTTTTTAATAGTGTGACTATAGACAAGCCACGTAAAACAAGCTCATAGGCTTTCTATTTTTATTAATAAATGCAACGTCATACGTGATACATGTATAGTACTGTGTTATATAGAGTGTTTCTTGCAGAAAAATAAAGTAGTCGTCTTTATGAAAGGTGTGCCAGAGGAGCCAAGGTGTGGGTTCAGTAACGCTGTAGTCCAGATATTACGAATGCATGGTGTTACTTACGATGCTCATGATGTTCTTAAAGATGAGAGTCTCAGACAAGGTAAACAATTACAAAAATATATATAATATAGCATTTATTAGAAAATTTATAAAAAATCTATTATAAAAATATATATAACATTTTATATATAGGATAAGCTAACATTAGATTACAAAATATCTCATTTTTGATATTGGAGGAAAATATATAAGAAGTAAATTAAACAGTTGGAAGAGGATTGGGACTAAAATATTTTTTCCAATCAAACAATTTACTCTTTCTTTCTCTCACACATCTTTCTCTAATATAAAAAAATAGATATTTTAAAATCCTAATCTTAGATGACTTATGATCTCTCTCTCTTGTATAAATCTTGTTACATTATGTTTATATAAATTTAAAAAAATACAAATAATATTTCTTTTAGACTATTATACTATTATTATAATTATATTGTATCATATCAATAATAATTGTATTCTTAACTTAATTGTATTCTTGAATCTGTCATATTTCTTAAATATATATAATAATATAAATGTACGTATATAATATTATATTTTGGTTATTTAGGTGTAAAGGACTTTTCAAATTGGCCTACAATACCTCAAGTTTTTATAAATGGCGATTTCGTGGGTGGCTGTGACATAATGCTAGAAATGCATAAGAATGGTGAACTCATTGAGGAATTAAAGAAAGTTGGGATTACAAGCGTCCTTTTAGAAAAAGAATCCTCTTCAGATAATATCAAAGGATCTAAAGAATAAATAATTTAATTATCTTGTATATAAACTGTTTCATATCAACAGTGGTTTTTTGTTATAATAAATATTTTTGTTAGCGTTAGCTATATATGTAAATCAATATGAATTAATGTCTCTATGAACTATTGTCACAAAATTTTTCTTGTTATCAGTTAGAGGGATATCCAAACAAGTCGCGCGTTATATTTTTGCAAGTTCTTTTCGTAGAATTTTCCCTGCCGCACTTTTTGGAATACTATCTACAATTTGTACATATCCCAATTGCTTAAATTTGGCTACGCGTTCGGCGACAAATTTCTTCAGGTCATCTTCGTCGACTTTCATCCCCGGTTTAGGAACCACGAAGGCTTTCGGAATTTCGCCGTACTTATCATGCGGTACTCCGATAACGGCCACGTCTTGTATCTTATCGTAAGGGCGAATCACCTCTTCGAGTTCGGAGGGGGAAACTTGAAATCCTTGTACCTTTATCAATTCTTTACATCGGCCGTGTACGTATATCAAGCCTATGTTTCACAATATAATTATTCATTCATAATCTCCCATCGTAATCGCTGCGATTCTAGTTTTTTCTGAAGTATCCAATGGAATTAACCGTTTTAATTAACTTACCCTCTTCGGTATAGTAGCCCAGATCGCCAGTTTTTAACCAATCTCCCTCCATAATGTCTGCCGTGCTTTCGGGGTTTTTAAAGTATCCTTTCATTACTTGCGGGCCCCGTATATATATCTGTCCCATTTCGCGTGGACCCAAATTCTTGTCGCGATTATCGTCGTTTTGTCCTACGATTCTCAATTGTGTGTTTGGTATCACATAGCCGCACGAGGCCGGCGGAGTGTTGCCGCAGCTTACCGCAATAACGGGTGACGCTTCCGACATGCCGTATCTTCGTGCAATCGCAAGTTATATGTACAATCGTAAGTTATATAAGCGATGAAATATTCGTTGTCACATGGATGTATCATAATAATTACTCTCTTACCCTTGACAAAAGATCACGGAATCGCTGATACGACTTTGAAACATCGCGATGGATTCATCCCCAATCGGCGCTGCTCCTGACAATATCGACTTTATATGCTTGACATGACGTGGCGTTATTCGTTCATTATAAACCAACATCTGTACTATCGGCGGCACGACTTGCAATTGCGTTATTGGATATTCCTCCAATACCTTTATGAATTCGTTCTGGGAAAACTTCGGCATGCATACCAATTTACCACCTATTCTAGAAACATAAAGCAAACATATACTGTTACGATCAAATTATAGCAATACTGTCAGTATAACGTGGCTACGCAAACCCATGAATGTTGATATTTGAGGCTAAACCTGGAAACGAAATCTAATACCCATGAATGTTATCAAGGTACCGTGGTAGTATCTATAGTCGGTACTATGGTACTGATTATTCGTGTATCCGTACTCGCAGATATTATCCAGGCAACGCCTGGTTCGCTATCTTTATATTGTTAAAAGGTCCATATTCCGAAAATGTCCAGTTATTTCGTGTATTTATTAAATTAGCTTTAGTCGCAAGTTGCTTATGTGCAGAAGGTGTACGGACGCAAATATTTAATAATAGCCAACAAAAAAATTTTTGAAGGTATAGAAATTTGAAGAGAACGAAATGGAGTGCGTGGAGTCTCTCAGATTCCATCTTTTCGAAAACGGGTTAACCGCATACTCGAGTATTCGGGTAAGACTCTGGCAGCCAGGTAGTTAAAATTGGCAGCATTGAGTAGTAAATTTGGATATTTAATAACAGCCAACAAAAAAAATTCTGAAGTTGCTATGTGCTTCTGCACATAAGCAACTTGCGGCTAAAATTAGTTTAATGAATACACGAAATAACTGGACATTTTCGGAATATGGATCTTTTAACAATATAAAGATAGCGAACCAGGTGTTGCCTGGGTAATATCTGCGAGTGCGGATACACGAATGGATCCTTATAAGAACAATTTATCCTTATAGGAACAATGCACGCAATTACGTTTAACATTAAGCGAACATGGGTCGTAACATATTGATATAACATACCGTAAATAAGTGATCATAGAAATGACCAGTGCAAACATGTGATACATTGGTAACATCACTGGTAGGACATCCTGGTGGGACTCAGTAGCTTCCACTGCGCTGAATAGTTCTGGATGTAAAAATTGCCGGACATTCGCGACAATGTTTCTGCAATATCGAAATACATTCACATTATGATATCGTAAATCGACCACTTTGAAAGCACTTCGTTACGTTTCAATTTCAAAACATTTCGATCGGTTTGTATACCTATGGCTCAACTCGACTCCCTTTGGCAAGCCAGTAGTGCCACTAGAAAAAGGTAGCAATACCGTATTTTCGTAACTAACGCCAGTTTTCTGACTAACTGAAAATTCCTCAATGTCGTCGCGCATCATATCGGTCAGTTTAATGGTCCGCGGGATTAAATCATCCTCAATGCCATCGTTTACGATAATAATAGGTAGTTTTATTGTTGGGTTTTCCTTAATACTCGCTTGAACATCAGCGTATTTCGTCGGCCACGTTATAACTGCCTTAGCACCCGACAGTTCCAAATATCTCTTTATCTCATATATTGTGTATGCAGGGTTGATCAGCGTTGGCTTAAAAATATAACCAAATTTCAGTAACAGAATTATACACACAGAGTAGTACACAGTAGTATACACTAATAGTAAATAAATACAAAAAGTAAAGTAGTATACTAATAAAGTAGTACACTAATAACGATATAGTAATAACGATATGGTAATAATTGAAATGAGCTCAAGCAACCACGAAAATATTTTAGGAATTTCAAAGAATACTTTGTTAGACATTTCTAACGTCCAACGTCTAACGTCCTTTTTTATTACAAAATAATTACTTTGTCGAAGGTTTGAAAGTTTATGGTAAATTTTGTTTCCTACTCCCTATAAATTTAAATTGAAGCATTTTGTAATTTTGTATTCACATTATCTTAGTTGCATAATATTTGCAAATGTCTTTAAATCTGTCTTACCGTTAATCCGGCTTCATTCGCCGCTAAAATGATAATAGGATATTCCGGCATATTTGGTAAAATAATAGCAATAGTATCTCCAGGAAACAAGTTCTTTCTGAAACTCGTTGCTAGTCTGCCGCATGCTTTTCTTAACTGACTGTACGTGTATGATCGACCAGTCATCGAGCACACCTATACGCGTGAAATAGTTAATTACATACGTAATCGTTCTTATTCGTTCTCGACAAATTACCGATTGCACTTATTATATAATCATAAATATGAAAAGTCGCACATAAATTATATCGATATGAAATGAGATGGCAAAAGTTATTACAAATACGTTTTCGATTGAATTAATGGTCTCAACGCGATATAACAAATAGATTTCAAAATTTTTATTGTGTTTTGTGCCAAAAGATATAAGTATCAAGTTTCTAAACTCTCAGTTTTATTATCTTTTTTAGTTTTATTATCCTTTCTTTATTAGTACGATATTTATTATTTGATTCAATTAAAATTTTCATAATTTCTCTTTGTTATTGTGTATTAATACTAACACGCACTTTCCAAACAATCATTTTTTACTTTTTCATCAGGATGTACAGTCGAACGGTTTGAACTTTTTTCCTTAGTCAGAGTAACCTATCTAAGGTTATTGCATCTAAAAGGATTAGGTTCTATTGGATCTAAAAGATTCTTATGCGGTAATCAATTAAAACAAAATCGAATTGTTGAAATGACTGCTAAATGTGATAACTAAATGGTTACTGGCTTCACTAGAAAAGAAGTGTTAAAATTGTTTTGTTCTTGACTGTACAGTATGATGAATGTCATTATGATTTGCACTAGGCTTTACTAGAAAAGAAGTGTTAAAATTGTTTTGTTCTTGACTATACAGTATAACGAATGCCATTATAATTTGCACATTATTTACCAGAGCGGTTTTGTTTGACCATCTTCCTATATTCTCCCATATGAAGTCATGTAAATAAACACTCTCGAAATCCGTCACATCTGGAAATCCGCTGCTCACTACGTTCTGTGAGTCTAATTTTAATCTATTCACAGTTGCGCAGTGTCGACGTATCACGAATTTTTCCAAACAACACTGCGTTTTACTGCACTTATTGCGCAAATTACCAGTCAGACGCCCTAATGTTAATATCCGTGACATCGTAATTCAGTAGATCTATAATGTTTCGAAGCGAACGTTACTATACTACGAGTACGATGCGATTGCGTCGCGTAACTCGCTGAACAGTTGTACTGCTGTACTGCCTTGCATTGGCTACTTAACATCCCCACTACTTACCAAGTATATATATTAAATATGTGGATTCAAACAACACAGTGTAATCTATCCTTTCATAGAATACGATATAT
>NW_022639558.1:1244477-1246634 GCF_010583005.1 Odontomachus brunneus | reverse complement strand
ATATATATATATATATATATATATATATATATATATATATATATATATATATATATATATGAGCTTAACTGGAAATTTTTACTGAAATAATTGAATTTTTATTAAAATAAAATCTGAAAAATTATAATATATCCGAAAAAATATTATGATTTTTATAACTATATTATAAATTGTAATATTTCTTCCTGGGTGTATTATAATTTGTTTTTTTTTCAGATCATTATTCTAATAAAAATTTTCAGCTAAGTTGTTATACAAGGTGTCCCAGATCACTTTCACAATCTCTCGTGAGGACGTAATGCAGATTGAGATTAACACAAAAGTCCTATACCGTTTTGCGATATTCTCAGTAATAACCGAGAAATTAATTGTAAAAGATTAAGGAAAAACACACGAATAGTTGAGAGAGGATTAAAATATTCGCGGCCTAATAATAGGTCTGTTCTTTTCCTCTGGGACTACACTGGAACTGCACTGGAACTGCACTAGAACTGCACTGGCACTGTACTACACTGTACTACACTAGCACTGCATTACACTTAACAGTGTAAGAGTCCTGACAAAGAGGAAAAGAATGTCACAGAGGATAGTGAATAACATGGCGCGTCACATAATTCGAAACTGGAATTAATTGATTCTTCAGATGAAGAAGAGATGCTTGTAATGTTGCAACCACCCTTAAAAACTACCCAGATAGCACAGAGAATTAAAAAAGAATTCAAAAAGAATTCAATCGTATATCACCAATTCTGAGTTCATTTTCAGATGTAAAAAGAATTCTTCAGAATCCAGTTCAGTGAAAAGAATTCTTTTTGTATCTAAAAATAAACTCAGAATTGGTGACATACGACTAAATTCTCTTAGAATTCTCTATGTTATCACCTTTAAAATTGTGCCATTTTTCTATTTAACTTCATATCTAAAAGAAATATGTAATCCATTTTATCTGAATAACTACAATCATATCATAATTGCTTTAATTATATTGAATTTTACCTTAATAGGAATTTTATCTTACAGGTATTTTGCTATTAAGTTATTATGCTGCTTGTTTATTTATATTTGAGAATTCTGATGGATTCTGCACACAGGACGCGGTAATGCTTGCCGCGCGGCGAAAGTCCAAGGGACAGCCAATCAATATGTTGTTTTTCTGTAAGAGCTAGAAGGTTATTACGGAAAGCAGCATATTGATTGGCTGTTGCGCGAACTTCCGCCGCGTTCTGTGTTGGCAAGAGCCATAACCTATTCTTATTCGTGTATGTCGCCATATTGCACTACACCGCTGCCCTAGCTCGAGCTAACCTATGATCTGTTCTTTTCAGCTGCACTGCTGCACTGATACAATAAGCTAAAGTGAGACAAGTATATTTTTTCTCATTTTAACTTATTGCACCAGTTCAGCAGTGCAGCTGAAAAGAACAGACCACTAAGGCAGGCAGTGCAGTGTTCTGTTGTACTGAGTACTACTGCATTGAGGAAAAAAACAGCGATGATGACGTCATAAAGTCGCCGTAATCGTTGCAAAGAACACTTTAGTATACACTGCTTGCACTGCGTGCAAGTCAATGCCGCCAGTGCAGAGGAAAAAAACAGACCTCTTATCGCTGCATTCCTGCATTTCGCCTCGGCGCGGTGCGGCAAGACAAGATCGTAGCGATGTAAGTCGCGCACTAACATCCGTCTGCTATATTATTGGGTCGCTTCTCCCTTAACCATTCAGTGTGCGTTTTTCCTTAATCTTTTACAATTAATTTCTCGGTTATTATTGAGAATATCGTAAAACGGTATGGGATTTTTGTATTCATTTCAACTCGCTCCTCACGAGAGATTGTATCGAAAGTAATCTGGGACACCCTGTATATTACAATTTATATATATACTATATAATCTGTGACGCGATAAATTACATTTATAATTATTAAATAAATAGAATATTAGTAGAATTTATCTGTTTATTTATATGCAATTAAAATATTTAATCTTCAAATATTCTCTTTATTCTATCAGTATATTTATTCTATCAGTATAGAGCATACGTTTTTAGTATCTTTCAGGGAATAGTAGATACATATAATACAGTTCATAATTGTAGAGGTTGAGGGGATAAAGAATAGGATCACACACACACACACACACACACACACACACGCACGC
>NW_022639558.1:1237939-1243649 GCF_010583005.1 Odontomachus brunneus | reverse complement strand
CACGCACGCACGCACGCACGCACGCACGCACGCACGCACGCACGCACGCACGCACGCACGCACGCACGCACGCACGCACGCACGCACGCACGCGCGCACACACACAGAGTCTAAACGGTGAGAATTATTATGAAATAGATCTCTCTCCGCGAGAGGTTCCCTCGAAACAAAAGGAGCCTATATTATTAAAACTAATGCATCAATTAACTAATGTACACGAATCTACCAGTTTCCAAATGTTTCGAGATAAATATAATAATTACATAACAGCATAGGTTGATTAGCCATCGCCTCCTATTATATATAGAGAGAATTTTATAGTAAAAATTACTATATAGTATTTTGCAATCGAGAAACAGATCGACATTCTGTAGCAATTATTTATTGTGTTTTCATTTTATATGTGTTATTTATATTCTAGGAATTAAAATGTGCTATGAAAAAATTTGCTATATTTCTAACGAAATTTACTGTGTTTCTTAGCAAGATGGACCTTACGAACAATTGATTCTTGCATTAGGAACATGGAAAAAATGGATATAAATTGAAAAAAATTGATATGAGAAAAAGAATTATAACATTCTCTCCGTATGTTAGTTTCTTACTCTAAAATAAATATCTTACATTCATGCTTATAATCTTATCATCTCAAAGCTACAAGGTCAATGTGCAAAAATAGCGCATTCTTGTTTATTTAGATTATCCGGAGATATAATGTTTTTATAACATTCGCGATTATATCAAAAAAAAGACGAGGAAAGATTTTAACAGTAAATTAAAATTATTTCACCAATTTGTGACACTAAATTAAGTTAATTCATCATTTCTTAATAATTAGAGTCAGTAGTTACAGTAATAAAAGTTATAGTAGTTAGAGTAATAAGAGAAATTGATGTATGCTATCATCAGTTTTTCAACAATGATTCGACCGATGATCTTATTAATTTTCAGTAAATAAGAAACTCCGCTTTGAAGACAACGTTCGCTGACATTTTCTGCAATATACGTGAATATAATGACCTCTCCATTCGTGAAATTCACAAAAATATCGTTAAATTGAAGATACCGAGTGCGTAAGGTCGCGTGCGTCGTTCAAAGAGAACATAAGAGAACGTAAAAGAACATGATATATTATTTCGTTCCAACTTTCATTCCCTCCACCCTGTCTCCTCGTAGTCCTAAAAGACCACAGCCATTCGATATTTCTTCGAGAAACACAAATGCGAGAAATCTGGGTTAATACGTTGCCTTCGAACGCACGCAAGTCCGGATATCAAATCCGCTTAAAAACGCAAACTACCGCGAAGCAAGACAAATAGGTGAATTTATTTCCGTCGACGACGCTCGCAAATGTGCAAATGTGCAAATCGCCGAATCGCGTGCCGCTACCCTTCGCACCCCGTTCGCCCTTTCGTTCGTGAACGCCACCCTTGATTTCTTTTCTCAATAGCTAACTCGCCACGCTTGCAGCCTCGACCTTTGCGGGGCGTCTCGAGGTTGGTATCCTCTTCGGGATACTCCAATCAAGTTTTAGGAGTAATCGGAATCAATAATCAGAGAATCTTGAGTATTAGATCAATTAATACACATGTATACTTAAATTAGCAGTGAAATATTGAATAAGTTAGCCCAAGTTAGTACAGAGAATTAAAAAAGTATTCATGAGACATTTCATTTTTATGTCACCAATTTTGAATTCTTTTTCAGATCAAAAAGAATTCTTTTTATAAAAAGAACTTAGAGCTTTTTTTCTGAAAAAGAGAATTTAGAGTTGGTGACATAAACATGAATTCTTTTAGGATTTTCTTTGCTATTTGGGTAGGAACAAGGATTATTAATTTTTCCATTTTGAAAAAATTTTAAGTAATTTTGTCAACTCGATGTAATTATTCGGTCAGTTATCAGTACGTTGTTTTGATCTTTACAATTCATTTGTAAAATTGTTTTATATATTTTTTTTTATGTCTTCAGCTGGCTTTACTTGGCGGGTACCGATTGACTAGTCAAATTCTACGTTATATTTCCGAACAATTTCTTCTTTGAGTGTTCGCTTTTATTATCTCGAATCTCGAGAAAGTGTACCGCATGTCTCACGTATTGCTCAACAGATGTGACCGTAATTTTGTTTGTTTACTTGCCTAGCACAGCAGCTACTCGATATGTTGTTATGGCTTTCATCATTCGTCAAGAAGCGTAGAGGTTGACTTTATTTTCCAGTGCCATTCTATAATGCCTTTGTTGTTTTCATTGGAGATGTAAGGAAATAATTAGATACCGATTGTGAATATTGCGCATCGGTTATCTCTTCGCAGTTACATGAAATTTACGCATTGTCATTTTCGTAATTATACTCTTTAAAAAAAACGCTTAAAAAAGAAGTAGTATCGAGACGAGTGCTGAAATATTCCATAAAATAAACAAATACGTGTCTCCAAAATAAACAAGTATATGTTTTTAAAATTCTGTTGCCAGATTCTATCTTGTCCGCAGTAGACATGTTAAGTACTTCCTAGTAACATTTATTATCGTAAGGTAAACAATGATAATTCAGTAGATACGATGCATTTCTTATCCGAGGGAATCGGATAAATTCATACTTATCTTTGAGATGATATTCGATTGATTTAATCATTATATTGTTATCTATCCGGCAATCTTCTCCTGTTCCTATCGGAACAAGATGCTTTTGTTTCGAATATTTCCGCTTAGTTTAAGATTTTAATCTTTAGGCTGTCGGCATGTTTTCATTAAAAAAGTGTTTTTTTTTTCTTAAACATTTTTCAATATAAGTAACATACACATGACGCAGAATTTTGAGATTTGTGCAATGCCACAAAAGTGGCTTTCCCGGTACTCTAAAAATTAATTTAAACTTAATTTTCGTTTCTTATAAATGCGAGAAACGAAAATGTGTTATCTTGAGAAAGTATTTTATTCGATACTATATCGTATGTTTGTTGAGAGTTTATCACGGATTTTTTTTTTCTCAGTAACTGAGCAGTGTAAGACTAAAGCACGTACAAGATATCTCAGCTCGATTTCATAATCACTCGTAAAAACGAGCGAATTGAGATAAAGTATACGGTTTATTCGACTTAATTGCACTTCTTCTTTTATGTGGAAATGTGATATATATGGATTATAAGGCTGTCTCACTTTACATTGGTACTAATCTAGCTAAAAACATACGCTCGTATTCTGAGCTCTCTTTTATAAAAATGTTTCTAAAAGTGCCTTGTTACTAATCAGAAAGCTGATGAGTCATTTTTAGAGATATTTTTATCGAAAGAGTTTACAACACACAGAGCAAAGCATACAAACATAGGATGCGTATTCAGGTCAATGTTTTTAGCTATAATATGACAATGGCACCAATTAATCAACGAACCTCAGACAAAGACAGCATGTCAACTAAATATATCTATTCTTTAGACCTGTTTTTGCGTGATCATTCACATAAATCTTCTACAATTAATATCTCGATCATTATTGCGATTTTTGTACAACTGTATTGGACTTTTGCATGATTGTTGCCCGATTTTGCGCGATAATGCACTAATCTTCTATAATTAATAACTAAAAATCTACGTGACAATTTGCAAAATGGTAGAGCACTTTTTTGTTAAGTTTGATCTAATGTATAAGGACGTGATGGTAGATGTCGTCACTACAACTCATTTACCATATCGAGCGTCATCATTTATAATTATTCTGTAATTAATATCTCGATAGTTATTGCGAATAACGATATAGAACTTTTGTGTTCACCTCAATCCACTTTACACCTTCCTGAGAAATTGTAAAATTAAGCCGGAACACTATATGTTTTAGCAGGAAATTATTGCTTTCCGCAAAACAAAGTTAAAGTTTTAGCACACAATACAGATCTACGATTTTATAACTGATCGAATTAAGATATAGCATTTTATTTACACATTTATTGTTACTTATGCTTATCTACATTTTTTCGTTATTTTTTTCAAAAATATCTTTCGTTTCGCGAAATATATATGTGTTGGCAGGAGATTTTTACGTGTATCGCACAAAGTTGAAGTTTTAGTAATGAAGAACTAAATATTGAATAACTGCATCAAGAGAGAGATCACATTTTTCATTTACACTTACTTATCGTTTTTGTCCTATTTATAATTTCTTAGAACAACACTCTTATTTATATTTTTATTTTATCTACGATTTTGTAGAAAAGCTATCGTTAACCTCTTAGCTACGGCAGGACTTTCCGCGGAGCTGTATCTCTGTACGGCAAAGTTCAACACAGACTGCGCGGAAACAATGCAACATTGCGATTTGTGTCTAGTAATGCTTTTCACTACGCAAGTATATTAGAATACAGTTTTAGATCAATAAATTATAATTTATTAGAAATAAGAATGAGCCGCTATATAGTGGCGTACCGTTCAAAAAGATGATATACGCGAAAGCCACTATAGTGACGTACAGTACCTAAAAGATTAAAAACAGTGTATTCTTTTCCAACGAATACTGTGCTGCATAGCAATGAGACAGAGTGTCCGACGATATCTAATCGAAGCGACAAATGTGAATGTGATATGTTCCGCGAGTTTTATTCGTCTCGTCAGCGTCGTCGTCTACAATTTCAGTGGAGTCTCAAATAAAAGAAAGACGTGGCGGCTCTCCCGAAGACGAGACGAATAAACCTCGCGGAACATATCACATTCATATTTGTCGCTCCGATTAGATATCGTCGGACACTCTGTCTCATTGCTATACAGCACGATATTTGTTAGAAAAGAATACACTGTTTTTAACCTCTTAGGTACTGTACGCCACTATAATGGCTTTCGCGTATATCATCTTTTTGAACGGTACGCCACTATATAGTGGCTCATTCTTATTTCTAATATACTATAATTTATTCATCTAAAACTGTATTCTAATATACTTGCGTAGTGAAAAGCATTACTAAACACAAATCGCAATGTTGTATTGTTTCCGCGCAGTCTGTGTTGAACTTTGCCGTACAGAGATACAGCTCCGCGGAAAGTCCTGCCGTAGCTAAGAGGTTAATAGCTTTTCTACAAAATTGTAGATAAAATAAAAATATAAATAAGAGTGTTGTTCTAAGAAATTGTAAATAGGACAAAAACAGGAGTATTTCTTAGCAGGTGCGACGGGAAAGTGTGTCATAGGGAGTTCGATCGCGACGCTTCGCGAAAGCTCGGCCAAGCGACACCTCTTCTATTTTTCCACTTGCTCGGAATTAATTACGTACGATTTCTGAGTGCTTAACTGGAGCTACGCGCGGCTTCATTTGGCTTTCGTCCAAGTCACTTTCTACACGTGTATTTCTATTTGACAAACGACACAGTCACCGCGAGAATTACGAACGGACATATTTGCATGTCTCTGCATCTTCGATGAACGGGTGCGATCAACAAGACAAAGTCTCAAAGACGTCAAGTTATTCGAAACTGTCGAAAGTAGAATCGCTTATTTTACGTGATAGCCCGGAAGAATCCTCGTAGTTCCTCGTATTTTGGTACGAGAAACATCTAAAGTCCGTATTAACAATTATTACTTGAAATCTGTTTTAACCTTTAGAGGTCCGGAAAACCAATATTTTGGCGCACCAGAATAACTTGTTCAATTTTTTTTTTATTAAATATTTATTTTCTTAATATTATTAGCAATTTTTAATATTATTTAATGTAAATTTGCCCCCCCCCCC
>NW_022639558.1:1233384-1237865 GCF_010583005.1 Odontomachus brunneus | reverse complement strand
CCCCCCCCCCCACTCACCCCGTACCCCTAATTTTCATATGAGACATTCTAAAATAAATACATGGCTTAATTCGCGTGCGGCTGCTATTATAAACAAATTTATTTTCATTTGGGCTTTTTGAAGTTGCTATTTATTAGTAAAACAATTTGGCAAAATTGTAAATAGCAGATCAAAAATATATTCATTCATTAGGCCTGCCCGTTTATCGTCGTCCGTCCTTGCCATACGTGAGAACGGCGCGTAAGAGCACCTGTCGCCTCGCGTTCTCTGTCAGGTCAGATAGACTTACACGAGATACACTTATTTTTTCACTTGTGTTGATACAACATTTTCCGTTACTTTCTATCTTCCTCGTACTTTATTACTTTTGCAATACAATGAATACAGGTGATGACGAAGCTTGGAGTAGTGGAGAGTCAGAGCCTGAAGAAGATGTTATTACAGACAGAACTATTGCATGTGATGTCGATTTACTTGATAACGAACGTGATGAGAATATACCAGATGTACACTATAATCCTTATTTTTACCCATCTATAAAAACTTTTACTGGTGAAGCACATATTCGTGATCACGTGTCTCTAGACGAACCTACTCCATTAGAATGTTTGAAATATTTTTTTGATATATTTCTTGTAAATTTGATTGTAGAACAAACCAATCTTTTTCAAGAACAAAATCCCGAACCGCATCGAATACATATGAAGCCGTGGACTCCTATCACTGAAGACGAATTATGGATAATCATTGCTTTTCGTTTCCTGATTTTCGATTGAGCGTCGTAAGAGATATTTTGAAAGTAAATTCTCAAGAAGTTTCATCATTTATTTCGTCTAATCTTAGACTAAATGGACGACATTTCCCTAGAAAAATTCTAGCTTCAGATGATAGTAAAACGGTATCACGTCAATGTGTTCTATGCAGTATACACAAAAGAGAAGTCGATCATCATATGAGTGTAAAGTATGTTGTAAAACTTTATGCATTGAACCTTGCTTTGAAATTTATCACACCAAACGATCATTGTCGTAACTTATAAAATTAAAAAAAAAACAATAAAAGAATTTAAAAAAATCAGAAAATGAACAAAAAAACAAAAAAAAATAAAAAATGAAAAAACAAAAGAAATAAAAAAAAACAAAAACAATCAAATATAAAAAAAAATAAAAAAATAAAAAAAAGAAACATAATTCTGCCACAGCCGGTCCCAAGCCTGTGTTCAAAAGAAGAGGGTGTTTCGAAATCATACGTGATGAAAGGGGTAGTTTTTGTAATATTATAAGGGTTATGTCCAGGTGTATTGTGTTTTTGACATTGGATTTTGACTCTACATCGAAAAATATATCGGAAACATATATCTGCATTTTCAAATAAAAAAAATTAAAATTGCGTGATAAAAGGGGTAGTTTTTGTAATTTTATAGGGGTTGTTTTCAGGTTTATTGTATTTTTGACATCAGATTTGGATTCTACGTCGAAAAATACATCGGAAACGCATATTTACACTTACAAATTGATGTGAAAGAAGTATTTTTTCGAATTTGAAATTTTATATACGGGCTGATCCCTTCCGGACCGGAAAGCCAATATATTGGCGCTACCCATGATCGATACTTAGTGTATGGTCAATCCATGATGTATAAGATACCTTTTTTACCACTTTACTAAGGCGGATATGCCCTCTCAAATCCCGGCCCTCTAAAGGTTAAGTGAGAAAAGGTAAAATAAGGTAAGGTAAGTGAGATAAGGTTCTAATTGTGTGAGTCATTTAAAATTGAAGTAACTTTCAAAATAGTAGTTTTAGAACAAAATTATTAAACTTAAATCTAAATTAAAAAAAGATAATTAGAAATATTAAAATTAGTAAATTAGCAAATATTTGCACTAATTATGGGTCAGCAGATATTATGCGCTCGTTGTGTATAACGGTTTATACCATACCTGATTTTATATTAACAATATCCATATTTACATTGTTTTAATCTCTATGTAGAATAATGTTACACGTAGCACGATCTACTAGCAGTTTCATAAATTTAAAGAGTCGGTTTAAAACAACTGATGTCTTAGATCTTTTTTTTAAATATTAAGAATATTTGTAGAATATAATCACGTAGAAGAACTAAGAAATGTATAAAAATTTTTTTCGTGTTTTTATTATAATGTGTAATTTTTTAATATATTAATAATCCAAGTTTTTTTAATATATTAATAATTCAAGTTTGATCTGAAATTGGGATTGTTATCTTATTCAGATTTGAATCTAGAATTAAACGTGTGAGTTTTTCAGTTGAGAGAAGACTCATGATTATAATGTGATGTTGC
This sequence comes from Odontomachus brunneus, assembly GCF_010583005.1. NCBI lineage: Eukaryota > Metazoa > Arthropoda > Insecta > Hymenoptera > Formicidae > Odontomachus > Odontomachus brunneus. Next base: position 1,235,541 of record NW_022639558.1, on the reverse strand, counting down.
ATGTATCATATAATTGATTGATCAACTGAAAACTTTGGATCTACCTCTGGATTCAAATCTGAGTATTTCACGTGAGACAAGTTTCAAGTAACGACTAATAATGCAAGCTTAAATGCATATATGCAGCATATAAATATATATTTCACTATATACATATAATAAGCGTTCAATTTCATAAAATATATGTGCTGAAAAAGTTATTGTGATATATCCAATAGATGCAACTTCCAGTGAATAATTTTGCGACGCGTTTTCAAATGAAAGAGAGATATGTCTTCGACTTTTATTTTCCAAAATTTGTATTTCCATTGCGTTAATATTTAAAGACGTTAATATTCAACGATGCAATTGTAATGAGAATTGGTATTAAAATTTACAAGGCTCATATCAGGAGATATGAATTGTTCATAAAATATGTAACTTAATACAGAGATAGCGCGAATTATCTTTATTACCGTATTTTAGAGCCTTCCTTTATTAGATGGACTATAGTTTAGAGTGATCTGTCGATTAGTTCTTATTTGACTGTGCCAAAGTGAACGCCTCGAGTGTCTTTGTGCGTTTATTGTTTTGACTGTTCCCTTGTTTTTGGAGTAAAGTGATAGACCGAGATTTTATCGGCGGTTATAAATAAGCGCTAAAAGTTCTTCTTTATTGTGATGAAGTTATATTAAAAGGTGCGAGAAACAATAAAATTGTTCAGTTCAGTTTTTGCTAGTGTAACCAAACGCAGAACCCATCGTTCACTAGAATTCACTTTGGCGCACTGTCAAACAAAGATTAATCGGCAGATCGTTCTGTACTGTCATACTCCACCTAGTAATGGAAGGCTCTGAAATACGGTAACAAAGATTCGGCCAAAAATTCACGCTACTTCTGTATTAGATCACGTACTTTTCGAACGACTCATGTACGTTACATGACGCTGATACATATATCAATCTCATGCCTGCATATGTGGAAAAAAAAACATTCAATATAAATCTAATGAAACTTTGACTTTTAACAATATGCGACTGCAATATACAATTGTATGAGTAATGCGCGCCAACAATTGGCTAGGCAGCTGGCGGTATATCGTGTTCGTAAACGGGTCGACGAAAATACGATATTTGCATTTCAAATGAGGCTCACTGAGCGGATGAGTCAAAGTTTTCCAGTCGAATGTACACACTCGTGATGTGCAGCCCACGGAGAATTCCTTGAAGTTCAACTTACGAGTAATCACGTGGCTATATTTGCAACGATAGATAATTGCTTATCAACATTCACGTTTCTTTTGCACGTCACTCGTCACAGGCAAACACGAACAGAGTGAAATCGAGCGAGATCAGATTAATGTCGTTTTTATTAATGTTTTTGATGATGTGATTGATATGTAGCTCGCGAATGGAAGTAAGAAATCGAGAAGAAACGTTGCAACGATGATCGTAAGAATTCGAGAAGATTAATCGTAGAGTTGAGAAAATGAAGCTTGGCTCAATTTACTCCACACGGAAAAAAGAGATATGGTGCACATGACGACAAATATTTCATTGTGAGCAGCATAGCTGCATCACTCCAATTATCTTTGTGTGATAGTAATGTGTATGATCGATACGATTCAGTTATTTTGCTACAATTTTTTGTATTCACACATATGTGACGTTAGTAGCAAATGTGTTAATTTGATAGATGATTAGTTCAGTAGAATCCAAACTCTTTTTCTCTCGCTTTTCATTTCTTTCTTTTATTTGCTTTCTTTATTTTCTAAGTACGTGTTGATGAGATATCTCTATATCACGGCGTTACAACTAACCCATGCTTTTTAGCATTTTTGTGCGAAAAATGGCAAGTATTGGCATGAGGGCCATCGCTGGGAACCAGTTCGCAGCCCAGAGGAGCCGATAGAAATGAGGTTGTCGGCGAGGTGGCGCCCTCCCTTCAACATCTTCGATCGCGACCTTCCTATCCTCGTCGAATCGCTGATACCTCTTTATCTAGCACTAGCGAGTTCTTTTCCGCATCTCCGAAATATTGTCATAGTATCCATAAACTCTGTATGAAGTACTTTGCCTCTTACTTTCGTAATAGAAAGCAGCGGAACTGTAGGAAGTCCCTCCCTCTCTCTCTCTCTCTCTCTCTCTCTCTCTCTCTCTCTCTCTCTCTCGTCGTTTT
>NW_022639558.1:1217809-1233002 GCF_010583005.1 Odontomachus brunneus | reverse complement strand
CTCTCTCTCTCTCTCTCTCTCTCTCTCTCTCTCTCTCTCTCTCTCTCTCTCTCTTTCAAGATGTCTAGATATATGCAATATTAAAAATTACCTATACACATACATACATATAAAGTAATAGAACGTTTTAGGCTAAAAAAGATATTGTTACGTAAACATGTATAATTAATAGTAAGACTTGAGATATATAATTAATAAGACTTGAGATATATAATTAATAAGACTTGAGATATATAATTAACAAGACTTGAGATATATAATTAACAAGACTTGAGATATATAATTAACAAGACTTGAGATATATAATTAACAAGACTTGAGATATATAATTAATAAGACTTGAGATATATAATTAACAAGACTTGAGATATATAATTAACAAGACTTGAGATATATAATTAACAAGACTTGAGATATATAATTAACAAGACTTGAGATATATAATTAATAAGACTTGAGATATATAATTAACAAGACTTGAGATATATAATTAACAAGACTTGAGATATATAATTAACAAGACTTGAGATATATAATTAACAAGACTTGAGATATATAATTAATAAGACTTGAGATATATAATTAACAAGACTTGAGATATATAATTAACAAGACTTGAGATATATAATTAACAAGACTTGAGATATATAATTAACAAGACTTGAGATATATAATTAATAAGACTTGAGATATATAATTAACAAGACTTGAGATATATAATTAACAAGACTTGAGATATATAATTAACAAGACTTGAGATATATAATTAACAAGACTTGAGATATATAATTAACAGAACACCACATTCATTGCGCAGAGAGGAAACGGGATTTTGGTCGATCGTCGCGTTTCTATTATCGTGAATACATATGTAGAGGACAAATATAAAGAGATAAGGTTTGTATGTCTGTAATGACGAATTTTCTATTCGTCGACGTTATGCAGATTCCGAATCCCTTCAAACGCGCAAGTTTCGTAATTTGATATTAGAATATCAAGGGAAAAAAGAGAGAGAGAAAGAGAGACTAGAAAAAGGAACTCGGGTGAATTTTTCGAAAGTAACATCTTTAGAATACAGAATCTCTTCGAGCTCATTGCGCGATGAATATCTCGGAGAAAATCGCGATGTTCCCTCCGTCTTTTGTTTGCGTTCATCTTTACGAATCCGTTCAAAACACTGTTGACTTCGAAAACAACAGCCGTTTTTCTCACAGGCGCCCGTAATGAAAGCGAATGCTCGAATTATATGTCTGTCGTCTCGCAAATACTCCTTTTTATTTGTGTACCAGGTTTGTGTCGACGTTCTTACTTACGACGGCTTTACGCCTCGTAAAGTTCACAGCAGTCATTATCTCGCGCTGATAAGAGCGGTTAGATTATTTTAATGTATTCGTTATTTATCTTCCAGATAATGTTCAAAGCGCCAGTAAAGATTGAATATAATGTTTCATGCATTGTTTCGTCGGCGTGTGCATTTTCGCTGTTGCACGAAGGCACGTGACGAGAATAAAAACGGCGCGTAGTGTCTCGTTAATGAGCATATAATTATAGTTTGCGGTTAAGTGACGCTACGTGAGTGAACGATGTAATTCACTCATGCGTTATAGGACCACTCTCGTCTATTCAACGTGCGTTTCCATTGATCCGGACAATGGGGAAGCGCCATTGCATTCTGCGTTCTTTCCTTTCCCGTGCATCCGCATGCATCGTTCTGATCTCGCAGCGATGCACTTGGGATCCGTGGCTCCTCCATTATCGTAATAAATACATGTTTCCGATGCGTCACAATACTGATGACGTTTCCCTGATGAGGATGCACCTGTAGGTCGCATCTACAGATAATTCACTCGCTCATCGGGAATGAGTTATTAATTAGAGTCATGTAGCAAAATTGCGGGAATTCGCTATATCGTGCACGAAAATATTTGTTTCGTCAATTATACAACATAGACATGAATGAGACATAATCCCATGATTATGTCTCATTCTTTTCATATCATATCACGTTTGGGATACACACGTATGAGACGCCGATCAAGCCGCACAGAATGATATTGCTAATGCAAATATCTTGGACGTTCAAAAATGATGGATCTACCCGGTCATTACGGAAGTTCCCGTCATAAAAGTTTCTCTGGATGGACTTGTGCCAATTTTTGCCGCGGTGCTCACACAGCAGTACGAGAGATCGCTAATGGTGTAATAGAATTGTAAAGTTTAGCAAACTGTCGCGAGTCGCGGAAGACACTATCTCACGCGGAAGCGTAATGAGCGTTATCAGTGTCGCAACCGGCGCGCTTGCATCGTGGAGTTTGCATGTCGGGGTCAGCCTTGGAAAAAAACGCTGCTGTATATCGGAAAACAGGAAGCCATCTCGGACACCTCGATGCACAGGAGATAGAAACGTCGAAACCAACATCTCGCTTCGCTCGCCCAACCCCTCTCGCGCGGTCAACCCTGTCTGAGCGAGTCGCGGGGTGAACCCGCGAACGTTAGAACCCAGCAAGTTTCGTGTCACGCGTTTACGTGCCAGCGGGTCACGTGCGTTCCCTTGACAGTGAAAGGGTGACACAGCTAAGCGTGGAAATTGCCGGCGGCTATCGCCGCATCTGACATTCGGTAGTTACACTGACCGGCTTTCGGTTGCAGGCCGGCGGTCGGTTGGTCGGTTTGTCATCAGATTACTCGACCCGACCTGACCCCGACCCTACTCAACGTTGATCTGGCGTCGTCCGTCCGTCCGTCGGCCAGCAGAAGGAGACGGCGCGTCGCGGCTGGCTTAGAGAGCGAGAAAAAGGGCGAGACGCGTCGCGCGGGGGTTGCGCGACGCCGCTGCTCCGACCGGGTGGGGGTGCGGTATTTCTTCTTTCGGGGGTAGTCAGCGCCGCCACCACCACGCAGGGTGAGTCTCAGTCGCCACTCGGTCACCCCGCCGAACGGGTGGCTTCGAGGAGTCGATCCGTAAACTACGCGCTCTCGCACATAGCCGCACACGCGAACCCAAGTTTCTCCTCTCGACCTTACCGCGAGGAAGAGAGAAAGCAAGTAAGCAAGACAGAGAGAGAGAGAGGGGGGTTCGTCTTCGAGAGCTGCGGCTTCGTCACACAGTGTCTATATCTTGCTCCAGCGCCGGGATACGTTATCAGGTGCGATCTGTGCAATCCGTGTGCGGGAAACCGTGTGCCGCAACCGGTCAGCGCGTGTGCACCCCACGACGATCGATCCTGGGGATACGATACGATCCAGAGAGGCGATGGACGGTACCATCCTCCTACGAGACGACAGATAAGGAGCTCGAGAGGATAAGGAGACGACGCTCGTGCGCATTATCGGTACGCGATCGGCGAGCTCGCGGATTGCGATCGCATCTCACTTATATTAACCGCCCTCACTGCGTCTGACGTGTGCCGGCTACGAGGCTCACCGAACAGAGCCACCACACCAGTGGCCGCGCCGCGTGGTATGACCTAGCCCGAAACGATCGTTCTCACTGGCTGCTGCTTAGCTGCGTGTCGCTCTGAAACTCACTTAGCGCGTGTCCTGGTGATCGCGATTTTTCTCTTGGGTATATGGTAGGGGACGATCATGCAAATTTTCAGGCTGCTTGAGATCCAAGCCGGGAGCAGAGGATTGATGGTACGATCTTCTGCGACGGCTCGTTCTCGTCGGAGATATGCATATATCGGACAACTGGAGAGGCGAGAAGAACCCGCAAATAGATGAATACTTAATGACGATCCTGAGCAACTGGGATGATTTAATGCGTGTAGAGAATCGTCTCCGGACTCTCGGGAGCTTCTTCGCGAGAGTGAAGCACGCGTCGCGAGTTGTGGGGCAGCCTACGTGCAGGAGAGAAGGAATCGCGAAATTCACGTATCGTTCTTTCTTATTCGCGGGAGAGCACGGACCGACTCCTCGGTCAAGTTGACATTTGTTGGCAGGTAGAAGTGCGTATCATGGCGCCCGCAAATCAGGTTTCGGTCGGAGTTTTGACAGATTATTAATAACGCCGATATTTTCTTGCTCAAGTATTATATGCTCGGTCGAGCGAGCAGATTACTCGTCTCGCGCGCGGATGTCACACCTGTACAAATTTGCCTGAGAGATAATATGGTGATGGATCGCGAACAGTCATCGCGACCATCAATCATCCAATAATTTTGATCCGAAATAATGATCACGTTATGCGCCTGTCGCGATCGGTGAGGCTCAACACCTGTCGCACTGTAAATTTGTCTGAATAGTGAACAGAACGACCAGCATGAAATGTCCAAGTTCCAATAACCCGACGAGAAGAGCATCTTGGCCCGTCGATTAAGTTGAATCTCCCTTCAATCACATGTTCCCTTTCGTCGCTCGATTTTCCCTTTTCAAATCGCAACAGTAGCGACCGTCGTCTTGACGCGATCGTGACGGAATGTATTTCATCGCCTCTCGCGCTTTCTCGCTTTTTCTGAGTGTGTATTCGCGACATGTGTATGTGTGTGTGTGTATTCGCGATGATGCGTTTAAACGGTTGAACGCGTCGAATCGTGGCAGCTCCCATTCTAGTCGACGGCTTTTATAGGAACGATAAAAGCGAAGAGGGAGTCGAGTTTTGTCAGTCGTAAGCATCGACGATTGGATCATTTTCGGTTTTATCTCGTGTAACTGACGGCATCACGTGTATGCGACAGGAGACGTCGAGATTGTGACACGTCTCGCGAAGTCGCGTGTTCTGCAAGTCGTGTTTGTCGAGATAAATACATGATTAATCTCGTTTAACAATTCGTTCTCAAAAAAACAAAAGCGAAAAAAAATTTTACATATATACAGAGTGTTGAAAAACAATAAATTTATCTACGTGTTCCTCAAACAATTCTAAGAACAAAAGTTTATATAAACATGTGTCCGAAACGGCTTAGTTTTTGAGATAGAGGGCTTTGAAAATTGCAATTTTTTTTTAACAATAGTAACTTGGAAACTAATGACAATAATTAAATGAAATTTAGCACATGTGTGTGCTTAAGTAAACCCTTTCTGAAAATTCCAAAACAGTTTTTGAATGAAAACTAGAAATAAGAGTAATAAAAGCCCTCTATCTCAAAAACTAAGTCGTTTTGGATACATGTTTATAGGAACTTTTGTTCTTAGAATTATCTGAGGAACACATAGATAAATTTGTGCCATGTTTTTCAACACCCTGTATATATATATTCGTATTTTAATATTTTTTGAGCTTGTTATCGTTTTTGTTTTTTTTTTAGCGAAATGTTAACCGAAATCAACTGTGTGTTCACGCTATGTATTTCGACAGATATGACTTGAAGGACACGCAACTTCGTGAAACGTGTTACAATCTCGGCGTCTCCTGTCGCGTACACGTGATACTGTCAGTTACACGAGATAAAAGCGAAATGGTCGAATTGTAAACAAATAAATACATATATATTTATATTTTGATATTTTGTTGAATTTTTTTGCGTGATTCATTGTTTGATACAATGTTTTTAATGATCGTCGAAACAATTAATCTATAGTCGGCCGGTAATAGTGAGCTCTTGTTCGTGTTAATTCATGTTAATTCATATTCGCGTTAATTCGTGTTAATTGCGTTAATTGATACTTGGTGGCATCTCAAAATTTACACGAATGAGCTGATAGTCGAAAAATTGCCACGTGAAATCACTGCCTCGAAATTTAACTGGAAATTAATGGGCAACGCCCTTTGTAATGTTAATTAGGTCATCTCGGTGTGTAATAATAATTAATTCATATCATACGGTTGGTGGTGCGCGTTCGTGGTAGAAATTACGACGACATTGTTGCTACAAGGTAACGTGGTCGTGGTGTGAAAGCTATGAGGCGCTACGATAACAGTTCTTACGTTTCCTACCCTCGCGGCACAGGATTGCGGATCGAATCGGATCTGGCATCGTAGTCGATTGCGTCCGAATGGGAAATCCTTCGGTCTCGCCCTCAGGGTCAGAATAGACGGAAGTCAAAGGTTCCGCCAAGTTTCGTCGATTAAAGCTACTTAAGAGCTCCGGATGGTTTAACATTCGTATAATTGATTAGCGGTGGTTTGTAATTCGGTTCACCAACGGCAGTACCTTGTAGCACACGATGTCGTTAACACGCGGTAATCTATCACCTCGCCAAAGTATTCATTCAACGCGCGGGGCTATCGTGCGAGTTAATTCGTGTAAGCTTGAACTGTGTTCGAAAGAGGCAAAATACGTTTGTCTCGTTCGAAAGGAGTGTGAATATCCCCAAATCGAGATTTTGTGATCCTAATCTCGACCTCAATATCCTATTTAATAACTGCTTTGATATTTCGAGGGCTATAATCTTTTGATTCTATTTTTAACTTTTTTTACTAGTTTCTATATATTATTTATATATTAGATTTTATTTTACTAGTTTCGCCAAGAGGTCCTCTTTAGAACCAAGTGATATTTCGTGCGTTTTTTGTCATTTAAAGGCGTTAAGTAGGACCTCAGTTCCTATGTGTTTTTCTTCTTATTGATAACAGCTAGGAACAGCTCGGGCTAACGTTTCAAATGTCAAAATCATAAGTAGTTTTCATGTGTATTGAACATACACTGATTCCGAGTCGAAATTTTGATCCTATTTGTGATCTCAATGTCTACTTTGATGAAATTTCTTTTGATTCTATTTAACTTACTGGCTTTGCCTCCTCTTTAGAACTTATAAGTTGTATTTTGTGCGTTTTTTGCTGCACGTTTTAGAAGCGTTCGATAGGACGTCAGTTTTCATATGTTAAACATATAGATGTTAGAGTGGAAAATAGGACTAAAATTTCAACTCGGGTCGTGATTCTGATCCTCTTGAGATTCGCGGCGCAGGTACGTGCGATTTGACGAAAGCGAAAAGACGTATCATCGTCGATTGCGTGTCGCATACATGAAGAAACGATACGCGAGTTAGTCTTGGTATGATGATAGATTTGCGAGTAAAGGCGAAAACAATAGGAGCCGCGTGTTGATCACCAGAGAACTAAACAGTTCCTTGCCTCGCACAGTACGCTCTGTCGGCATTACGCCGACAATACTCGGCGAAGTGTTTCCGTACGGTGATTTCCCTTATTTCCCTCTCTGTATATCGATCATGATAAGTCGGCGAAAGGAATGCGATGAATCGCTCGACCGCGTTCGAATGGGAATGCGGGTGGAAAGAGAGAAATAGGTAGCATTCAGTGCGCGGTGGCTTAAATAAGAAATTAAGGGAACTCGTGACTCCCGATCGAGACGTCTGCGTGGAATCAGTGACCCGAAAATCTTCGTCGTTTCTGGTTCCTTGACGACGGTACGAAACGGATAGATTCGGTTTGATGTCAATCTGTTAGGTAAACGGCTTTGTCGATCGTAATAGCTTTCTGCGGGATTGTGACGATTCGTAACAGGTTGTGCGCTCGAATCATGACCGGCGATGGATCGCGACCGTCCGCGAAGATGACGAAGCTTTCGGGAAGAATTTCACGAATATCAAGTGCAAACTGCGCACGCGGGAATAAGAGAGAGAGAGAGAGAACCAGAGAGAAAGAGAGAGGTTTCTCAATGGGCCATTTGTGAAATTTCAAGTAATACCTCTGCACGGAGCGCGGACTCGCATCTGCATTTATATGAGATTTGCCAACGATCCGCGATAAATGGTTAACATCCGTCGATCACGTAATTGCATCAATTGTAAAATTTTCCACCGAGATCTTCCGCGAAAGAGCGGAACTGGTCCTCTGTCTGGTTGATTACAGAATAAAATACAGAAGGAAAAGAAAAAAGAAGAAAAACGAGAGAAGATCGATCGAGCTGCCGAATCTTCATCCGATTTCGATTGATCGATGTAAAACGTGAAAAAACCGTGCAATCTTTTCCACTCGATATTTTCGTTTATCTCTCTCTCACTCTCTCTCTTTCTCTCTCTCTTTCTCTCTCTCTCTCTCTCTCTCTCTGTTGCGCGCGTTGGCTTTTCTTTTTTATTTTTTATACAAAGAAATACTTCCAATTTTGCCTTGCGTCCATTCGCCCACGCATGCTGATTCGGTTTTATAAATTCGGTAACGTATATAGATTCACGATTCGAATTTCAGTTTCCCCTTTCTGTACTCTATCGGTGTAACTCTGTGAGTGACTCTGACTCTTTTTTTGTTTTCTGCATTTATACGTTGTAAATTGAGCTTTCATTTGTAAACTCAGCTTTGATCGTTCTTGTTACACTGAAGGAAAAATATTTGAAAATTTATTTGTGAAACATAAAGTTTATTCATAAAAGTAAACGTTATTTTATAGAAATAAATTTTCATATTCCATAAATAAATTTTAAAGTATTTTTTCTCATTGTAGATATATTAATTCAATTAATTTGATGTTATATAATATTTTCGATAACGAGAAATTTTTATATTTTTATTCGCATACTTTAGTATGTATTTATATTTTATGTTATGCGTTTTTCGCATAAGTTAAATCGCACGTTTTACGATGCTTCTTGTAGCGTCATTTCCCACTCAACACAAGAATCTCGAGAATCCTTTCGCAAGAAGTATCCCCTTCTCCGAGTTAAATTGTGTAACGTTTCACGGATTTGTTCTGGCGTATTGATTAGTTGCCAAAAACTTCCTGCTGTTGGGTTTTCTCTCAACACCTCTTTCCACTGAATATTTTTCTCAAAAGTAGAGTCGTAAGAATCTCGTCTTAACTACTCTATAGTATATATACACTGAGAAAAATCCCTCAGTTATCAGAACAAAAGCACGTTTGCTGTTTGATGATCGTTAGGGAAACAGTTATCGTTGCAAATTATTTCATCACTTGTCATTTTAACATACGTTGCTTACAAATCACGATACAGATACAAATAACGTCTATTCTCGTTTATTTAGGTTAGCTTAAGTTAGTTATGTCTTCACTACAGAGGTGTTGCTTAAAGCAGAAAATTGAAAGTAACAAATCACTTGTTCCCGCTATGGAGTCGTTTGTTGTCTCATGTTAATAAACCGTTTGTTGCGGGTACCGGTATTTTATTAAATTAGCAAAACTTTCTCTCTTAGTATATAGGGAGTTAGATATTCCCTATTTTAGAATCTTGAAGTTTCAGACAGCTAATTGTTGACTGATTATAACATGATAGAGGCAACCTTCTTCTATATGTTAATTCGCGCCACGATCCTATTAATTATAACGATCGTATATTTTGTTTTGTAATAAACAAAATACAAAAGTGCAATAACGTAGCTATCTTAACCTGATATGTGTAATTGCCCAGTAATGCAGGAAATGAGAAGGCGACATATAAAATATATATTCTAGTTAATAGTTCCGGGGTTTAGATAAAGGTCTTTACCGACCTTTAATTATGGACCAATTTTACCCCGCCCATCCACATGCTTGATTTCAATCATTTTATGAATGAAAATTTTATTATTCGAAACAGTATATCATACACTTGCAAGAAACTTTATTTCAGCTAATAACATGTCACGATGGAGAATACTAATACAAAATTTCGAGAGGCTCGAAAATTTACTTTGCTACTACTAAATAAGTTTTTTTTCTAGCTTTTAACTATAATATTATTCTGATTTTACAATGAAACTCAAAGAAAAATATCTATGTTCTAAAACGACTATTTTGTATAAAATTTTGTATCCATTGTTCCTTTCAAGAAAAATACTAAAAAAAATTACACCCCTGGAGCAAAATACACTTGGGGCTATCTATATCTGATTTTATCGTCCTTTATCAACTCTATCGGCCTGTTAATTTACGAAATTGATATGATATACGATGTGCTTTATCGGCTCTAATTGAGTGCACAAACCCAGGAAGCATTATTTCTGTCATATGTTACATCGATCATAAACCGGTTCTTTGTTTTTACGACAAAAACGACAAAACGTTACTGCGGAGGGTTTACTGCGGGAGGGTTACTGCGGGATTTGTAGAGAAGGCCGTTGAAACTACGTTTATGAGAAGGATACCCAACTTTGGAGCAACATGTGCATTGTATTTTATGTAATCGCAAATTTTTAGCGCAAGCGCGTAGTCGCTGTAAAACGTTGTGGCATGAGGTCGTGTGTGTATGTGTGTGTATGTATTGTTTCTAAATATCGAATCGTATCGAGAAACAGGCTCAGTGTATTGCAAGAGAAAAGCGACAGAAAAAGTTTATTTAACGATCGGTTTACGTTCGTACCGCACGTGTCTTTCGTTTCGTAACGGCTCTCTTTACTTCGGTCAGTGAATAATTCAGTTCGGCGAGCTATTTGTCTCATGACAACTGTGTAACCCGACGCAAATGGCTTGTGTACATCAACCTGGCGATGACAAGCTAACCGTTGTTAAGTCAACGTTATGCAACGAATGTCATTACACTTTAATGTTCTCATTACGAGCCCAAAATTCACTTGGCCCTGCCGAATCGCGGATTTTGCACACTCGTGACAAAATTGGCAATTAATATTATATGAGGCACTTACACTCGCCAGAGACGGCGAGAGAAGTACTTCCGACCTGCCTTGATTGATTCGCGACACACGACGGCGATACAAAATTAGCAGAATCTGCGCGCGACTAGAAATCCAGTCACTGTGGCGTGCTTTTTTAATCTCCCACACAGATAGATGCAACAGTTCGTAAATCTGCGCGGATTAAGCAGGGTGTGTCGCTTTAATCGAACTTTACTCCATCCCCTTAATTCTTGCCAATAAACGACACTTTGCGATATCTCTTGTTCCGTTTTACGTTTTCTTTAACAATGTGTGCTCTCTCTCTCTCTTTCTTTTTCTCTCCTTTCCTTCCCTCTCTCTTTCTCTTTTTGCCTCGTAAAAGTCGACTGGAGAATTCGTTGCGCACTTAAATCCCAAGCCAAAGCTCGCGCTGTTTCGTATGGGATAAGAAGCGTACGTACGTGGGAGGTCAAGACGACGTCGCCGGCAGCAGTCTCGACGCTGCGGATCCTTCCGAAGGACGTCGGAATTGTAATTCGGCTTTTTTGTATCCTCTCCCGCTTTCCCGTCGCGTCACGAAACACGACGACGTTATTTCGCTCGGCGCAACGTCGCCGACGACGCTATTTATGAACACGAGGTACCTACGAATGATGCCGAAAAGACAGCGTACGCGAAGACACTAATCCCAACGTTTTCGCCGCTCACAGCTCGCATAAAACTACTTCGCGCTAAGCGTATTCCCGTACAGCGTTTTACGACATATATAACTTGTTTAATCCAACGACACGCTTTGTCGTGTGACGGTTTGTGACTTTATCGAATTGATCACGGGGAATGGCATATAAAGCCATTGATAAGATTCGGCTTTCTAAGATAACAAATATTATTTGAGAAAACAGACACGCTAATCAACGATTCTTTATGATTTTATAGCTCAAAGCAGGATGTCGTGTAATAATAATAATACCTTTGTAAGTAATTGTTGAAGTAATGAGTAATTGTTGAGCGCGTGTTATCTTTTTTATAGATGAGTATCAGAAGTTTGCTAAAGTTCATTGGATCGTCGATAATTTCATTGGTTCTCGATGAGTAATTTTATAGACGCGTAATTAGACGATTATCTGAAAGATGTCAGAGATGGCCAATAATACCTGAAACATGACATTCTTTACTTTTATCAAAAGTAACACGGCTAGGAATCCGACGAATTTTTGGCATATTGACATGTATGCGCGCGTGAAAATAATACCTTTACACGAAAAAAATTTTGTAGTAAAAATTACTATAGAATTTTGTAACTGAGGAGATAGATTATACAGTAATTTGTTATTCTTTTATTTCTCACATGTGCCATTTATATTTCAGAGACTGAAATATGCTACTAAAAAATTTGCTACACTGTGAGAGAAAAAACACCTAAGAAATAAAAAATATTTATGTGGATATTAATAACATATTCACTTATACTAATATGAAATGTTTTTGAAACATTTTTCAAAATCTTAGTTTTTCATAAAAACAATTGTTTATTCTATTTTAATAAAAGAACTTAGATCTAAGCAAATATGCTATATATTTGAGTGCCAAGCGAATAAGTATTTTTTAATTTTTTAGATATTTTTCTTTCAGTATATATATTTTTAGCGAAATTTATTATGTTCCTTAGAAATAGACTTCTGTCTATTCCTGCATTACTAAACATATAACAAAATCGAAAAGAATTTATATGAAAAAAACTATAATAGAAAATAATAGTAAAACTATTATAGAAGAGAAAACTCCGTGCATCTATTAAAAGTATTTAACAACGGCAATATCGATACTGACGGGGGCGGTTTCGTATTTTTCGTTCACACTTACGGCATGAAATATCAAATTTTTGATATTTGAAGTGAAAATTGCATCGAGTTTCTTGTACGAAATTTTATCAGGACCCCTCTCCTTTCTCCCAAATTCCAGACCCAATCGATCGCATTGCATTGTGTCGTAAAATTAGAAAAAAAAACTTTCGGGCAAATTGCACCGCCACGTTGGAGTATTTCGAGCAACAAAATATCGAGAAACTGCCAGGACCGAAGTTCGAAGGACTTCATCGCGAGAGCGCTTTGTAGAGACTATATCAAACACGCCATGGCGCGCAAGGTAGAAAGCTGAAAACGGGGAAAGGAGAAGAGGGCTTCTTTTTCGTGCATAAAGGAGAAAATCATCCACCGTTCTTGTAATCTTTCGGCGGCCCGTGGCGATAGTCTCGGGAGATGATTTAGACGATCGACCCGAACCCTTTGTCGGAAGTTTCTGCTTAAGCGCGGCCTTGGCGAGTTCACTTCCGAAGTATCGTCGGAGGAAAATTGCGGACAACCCCGGACATCCGTGTAGTCACGCGATCGTTCGAGATACAACCCCGAGACCGGTGGGAGATTCAAACTTTCACGCTCCCACGCGAACTTCTAACTAGACACCGATAACCCCGCGGTACGTTATACGTCGCAAAAAGAAGCTCACATCCAAAATCCAGACGTGCGCGCGCGAAAAACGCGAATTACGCAGCGACCGCAGATCGATAATCAGCCGGGCGCATTCTTTGAGAATTCGGCATGATCTCGACGGATTCCTCGTTGCTTACGACAGTCCGGGGATCGCAGAATGTCAACAGGCGACTCGCCGTGCATTATTCGAGGACAGGACAAATTCCTCCTGCTGCTAGTAGTTGGTGCAAGGTGAACGCGAAGGGAGGACGTACTTTCGTGGGGGTGTTGTCGGAAGGTCGATCGATATATGCTCACTTTGAAACGAGAAGCCGAAACGAAGACAGCTTTGTAAGGCTAATGGTGAATCGAATATTCTCACTCGCCGCTTTACCTTGTGTGCGAAAAACGAGGACTCGTGTTTTTCACGTGAGGTTCGCGGAGGAAGAGCGTCGAAGGGCAGGAAGGGTTCTAGGAGATAAGGAGGGTGGACGTGTAGTGTCTTTGGAAGATATAATCTTGGCCATTTGCCCCTCAAAATGGCGTATTTGTACGGTGGGGATGACTCGTGTCAGCAAAATACGTTGCGCGTATCACGTGCTTCAAGTTGCTTTCTTCATCATTTCATATCATGTTTACAATACAAATTTTGGTCAATAAAGTTCTTATGATCACAAACGTTGTAATAAAAGTTAGCATACAATCAATAGCAACTTATTATTAAACGTATAATAAAAATGTCAAGAATTATATCCTTTTTTAAAAGAGTGAGAAATTGAATTGCTATGTAATATAATGATAACACAATATAATGAACCACACGATTAGCTCCGATTTTGAGAGATCTACGAACCGATAAGAAGAGATCCGAGGATGGTCTCTATCTTGTAGGGACACTAGATGCGTGCAAGAGCGGGAACAGTTTTTTTGGATAAAACATAATGCATAACGCATAAGGAAACGAAGCAATCAGAGCCCTTGATTTCTATCCCCCGAATAAAAATGAAGGGCATTGATTGGTTTATTCCCTTGTGCGTTATGCATTATACTTTATGCAAAAGTTTGTGCTGTCGCTTTAAGTCGTGCTCTTGCTACGAGCGATCATCGCTTTCAATTGAGTTTTGCAGTGGCGTGTCTTACAGCTGTGGGCCAGCTGTAGTGTAACTCGCTACGTTATCGATCGCGCTCGCGGCGTTACGCGGGACGATCTTGCCTCGTTATAGGATACGAAAGACAACTTTCGCTGTTTGCGCGTCTATTAGTGGCGCAGTTATTAGCTTGACGCAGAAGCAATTTTCGCCTTTGCCACACGGTTTGCTTTATAGGTCAATTATAGAGATCAACCACACGGAAAGGATTCTTCCGTCGTCTTATTAGCGCTCTTGAATATTTTCGTAGGGAAGGCGTGCGTTTTCTTTCAAACGTGCATGTTGGCTCGCTGAACCGTACGGCGAGTTTTCGTGTGTCTCTCTTCAGAACCGTTTCGCGCATGTACGCACTGAGAAAAAAATTTACTAAGAATTATTTTTTTTTAAATTTTAGTAAACCCCGTTTGTTTGCGTACAACTGTGAACGTTTTTATTTAAAGAAAATATTTCTTTTTATTAAATAAATTATTTATTAGGTGTAAAGAAATATTTTCCCTATATAAGTTAGAAAATATTTACTACCAAATAGCATATCCTTTCATTCTTTTTAATTAGAATTCTATTCGTTACCTCGTTTTTAAGGTATCATCAATCATTTTGTCTAAAATCTTTTTAATTAAGTGCTATTTAATTGATGCAGTGAACCGGAATTAAATTGAAGTAAATATTTCAAAAGAAAGTTATCTTCTAATTTTTATACATCATACATTTATTGTAATTAAAAGTTTTGTTTATAAATATTATTTATTTAAATTAAATAAATATTAAATTTAGAAAAAGTTTTTTCTGCGTGTGGGAAATGTGTGTCGCAATATATTAATGCAAATGGAAACAATATATATCTCGTATGTAGAGATCCCGCGGGTGGTATTTTCCTCGATTTGTGGAAATTTATTCCAACGAGCAACTGCTCCTTTTTTAAAAATAAAAGTATATCTTAAATTAGCGAACGAATAAAAATTCGACGCGATGACAGCGCGACGTGATCACGTATGTTTCGTGTTCTCCGTGCTTCCACTTCAGCGCGGGACCATGCGGAAGGAAATCCTGTAGGATCCTCGAAGAGAGAAAGAAAGAGAGTGAGAGAGAGAGAGAGAGAGAGAGAGAGAGAGAGAGAGAGAGAGAGAGAG
>NW_022639558.1:1183923-1217041 GCF_010583005.1 Odontomachus brunneus | reverse complement strand
AGAGAGAGAGAGAGAGAGAGAGAGAGAGAGAGAGAGAGAGAGAGAGAGAGAATGTATGTGTGCAGTCAGTAGCGTGGAACTGTACAGGCGCGCCCTTGAATTTAACAGCTCTCGCACGGAAGGTTTACACGTATACAGAGAAGGCGTATCCTTCGAGCTCGGGCTTGCTTGCTGAATTTTCTCGCGTTGTACTTTGCCGTAAGGCTTGCTGGTGGAACCGCCCATCCACGATCGCGGCTCGTCTCAACGGGGTCGTTCGGCGGTTACGTAGACGATAGCGTGGACCGCGTGGACCGAGGAAAGTACGACGCGGATCGATCGATCTCTAGAGAAGATGAAAAAGGGTAGTAAAGCTAGCGCCGTGCCAAAAACGTCCAATGACGGTGGACACATATATAATGTGTGTATATATATACAGGGTGTCCCGCCACTACCGCATTATCTCTTAAAGACGGATTCCTGAGGTAATTTGAATAAAAAAATCCTAATGCAAAACTGCTATAATACTTTTCAAATTATAAACGATTAAATTTGACCAATTATATTGTAAAGTACGCTCAGATACGGAACACGCAATGGTACAGATGCATGCATATATTATTCCTTTTCCAAATATTGGTACGGAAATTCCATACATACAACAATGTATGTAATAATGTATGTATTTTTATCATTTAAATAAACATATCGCAAATAATAACAATTTTTTCACAATGTTATAAATAAAATATCACAATATATTTATGAGAATCAATAAGCTGTCACACATTTGACGTTTCTTTCAGAGATTTACAACTAATTTCTTATGCAAATTCTCACGTATATACATGCACCTATACCATTGCGTGTTCCGTATCTGAGCGTACTTTAGCTAATATACTTGGTCAAACTTAATCGCTTATAATTTGAAAAGTATTATAGCCTTGACAGTTTTGCATTAGGATTTTTTTTATTCAAATTACCTCAGGAATATGCTTTTAAGAGATAATGCGGTAGTGGCGGGACACCCTGTATATATGTATATATAACTCACATTTCTTGGCGAGACGCTCCATAACGCGCCGTCGCTCTGACACCGAGTTGGCTATTCTTCGTTGACACTGTTAGCATTAATTGTCGCGAAAATGTTGGACACAGAAACTGAGAGAAATTGCTGGCGCGATGGATGGGATTGACAGTTTGTACATCATGTGTATGAGAAGCAATATGCATTTTTAGAATTTGCTCGAATATGTGATGTGTGACAGGTGTATTAGACAGGTAAAGCACGTATTTATCCCGACAAGAATATATATTGAGAGAAACTGTGAGAGAAGAAAACGTGAAGAAACGACGTAATAATTCCTCCCTTGCTCTTCCGTAGTGCTATTGCTCTACGTGATATCTCTTTGTTCGTCTTCGCAATTTATTTCTCCTAACTACGTAGTAAATAAAAAGTGAAAGAGAAGATCGCAAATTCATGAAGCAGGCCTCGAAATGTCTGTAACATCGAGTATCTGATGTTGCGTTTATACACACAGAAAAATATTCTATCACTAAGAAAAGTGATTACACAATCTACTCTCCTTTTTTTGATTCCTAATGGTTATTTATGGCAAAGAATATTTTCTTGAAAATAGTCTTAAGATGTACTTATTACTAGTTTGAGAAAACTCATTATCATGTACTCAAAAGGAAAATTTTTTATTTTTTTTTTCATAAAAATATGAGAAAACTGTATCCAAAAGAAAGTTAACAGAGAGCATTCTAATAAGTAAGTCAAATTTTTGTTCCAACTTAATGTTCTTGATAAAAATGCTAAAGAAACTTATTCAAAATGTATTTTAAGTAAATTTGGTACTTACATAAACTGGCAGAAAAAATATCTAAGTAGTAACAAATCTTTACTCGCTGAATACTAATGACATATTCATTTATACTAATGCAAACAATTTTTCTAATAAGAAAAGACTTTTTTTAAGACCTTAGCTTTTGATAAAAGCCGAACATTTATTTTAATTTAATACTTCTCCTTGAAATGTTAAACTTACTGAAGTTCAGAATATGTTTGAAATAAATTCGATGCTTGAACTTACGACATCTACGAGTATATATAAATTACGAAATACTCGAAACAAGTTATTTGAACGCGGTATGTATTTTTCTGTGTGTAAATGTCTGCATTCATCGAAAAAATTATATACGCATCAATTTTCTCTATTTTACTCCACTATATCACGATTGTGAATTTATCACAGAGAAAGGTAATCCCAGGCAATCACTCTTTTCGTTGTTATCGAATAATATTGACCCACGGTGGCAACGAAGTTCAAGATTCGATGCTCGGCTCGCGTGGAGAAGAGAGATCTTTCCCACGAAAATCATGATGCATTTAGAGATTTCGGAGGAGACGCGCAAATATGAGAGATGGAATAAAGTTTTCCGTAAAGGCACGTACGATATGAAATCGTCGCGGAATAAAATCTGTGTGCGCTGTAGCAACGGGACGACGACGTCGACGACGACGACGACGGCGACGATGTCGCGGTGCGAGGGCGTTTTCACTTGGACAATCTCGACGGTTGCGTGCTACGCGCTACACATCTCGATCGGCCGTTGTTCCTTTGCGCGGGTTTTTAGCGCGAAACTAAGCATCGATCGTGCGAACTACTTTTCTACTTTAGGCCGACCTTCGGGCGATATTAGAATTCTTGTAAATCCGGGCGAACTCGGCCTCTCTTTTCTAATATTGGTAACATTTGCCTGCACGCGAGGCATGAGTACATCTATCCTGCAAACTGGGACAAATTGGAAATGTCACATAACGCCGAGGACGCCGACGACGATGTAACATTGAGACAATGGTGTCGAGGCTGCGCAAAATCTGGCGTTTCGCTTCCGCACGACTTTTCACCGACTCGTCGAGAGAGTTTTTAATTTATGGACGCTTAACATATCGCTCACGTACTATCGTGAACTTCAACTCGCGCGAATTATCTTATGTCTATTCGTGTCATCGTCATTTCCCGAGTGTATCCGCTCTCTTATTAATGGGGTTGTATGTACATTTATTTATTGACTCGCGCGTAATAGTCGTCGTTGCGATACGTCATATCGTTAAATCGCTCTTAGAACTCTCCCCGATAATCGATATTGTATTGTTATTCACGTTCATTACCAGTCTGCGAGTTTAGTTCATTACCGCCTGCTTATAGAGCTCCGTCGTGCTTTAATAAGGTTAAGGCAGTCTTGGGCCGCTCAAGAGACAGGCTTTTCTTTACCTTGAGCACCGATAATGCCACTCCAAGTTCCCCTTCGACGTACATCTCGGCATCCATCTAATCCGTCTAGCCATCCAGCACTTGGAAGCCCTTCACTTACTCACCCTCGGCGTTTTGGTGGCTCCTTTCGTAGAAAAATACACGATTGCTACTTGTATCCTGTAGGAACCAACCTCGTAGAAGTCGGTAGTTCGCCTTTACATGAGTATTTGTCGTGGGAACTTGAATCGTTCTCAATTGAACTTCATGATGACATATCGAAGGGGACGATTTGTCTATGTTGGATAAATTATTCAATGCAACTGTCCACTTTGATTTGCGTTCGCGTGCACGCGTATCGTAATGATTTATGATGTTGTTGCAAATCAAACAGTCTTCTAAACACAGTCTCTTAAAGTGAATCAACAAAAATATTTTTGAATCAGTAAGAGGAGTATATCACCGGTGATCAGTGAATATCCACTGATTGTCGATGGAAATACTTTACTGTTTCGTCTTACAGATTTGGACTAATGGAGGTAAGATTTTGCTGTAAAAAATTTGAATTCGTTACACGCTATATCAAATCCAATTTTTGGGCGATGAAAATTATAACGATGAAATTAATAGTTTCCATGCGCTTTGCGTACAACAATCCTGCCTGTGTTTGCAAACTACGCCAATAATAGAAATAGTTGCTACTGTTAATTGTTTTTTCAGCGAGGTTTACTTTCAGTGAGGTTTTACTGATGTGATGTACTTATAACCAAACCACCAAGCACATTTCAGTAAAGAATACACCAATTGCATTTTAGAGAGCACAATTTCAGTCGGAAATTTCTATAAGAGAGGAATGAAGAAGAGAAAGAAAAGTGTGACCAAGTTTCGTTCCTTTTCCGTGAGATTTTGTGAAACTTCGAATATTCCAATAAATTATACATCGATTTTAAACTTATGTCGAGTAGATTAAGAATATAAAAACTCGATATTATTTCCGTAGTCGTTTGGAAGATAAACATTTGAAAAGGTTGCGATCTCAACAAACAGTCATACTAGATATTGAGATTGCAACTTTTTGAACCGTTTATCTTTTAAAGGCAACTTCGAGAATAATATCAAGACTTTATATTCTTAATCTACTTGGCTTCAAATCGATGTATTAATTTGAATATTCAACGATTTTGAAAAAGGGGCGAAATATCTATGAGCACTTGGCCGCATTCTTTCTGATGTTTTCCGTTTAGAAAACTGCGTATTTACATTTACGCCGCGGTATAAGTTTATAGTTTACAATCTAGCTGTTCGCAAGACTTTGTCTTGTCTATAGTTATGTTTAGTAAGGTAAACCGATAAGTAATCGGGAGTAAGTAGTAAGCAGAGTTATAAAAATATATCTTCCCGCCGAAAATTAAATGGTTCGTGCACTCATATTTGAGATTTTATCTTAACGCGATGATTTAGACGTCACCTAAATTGAACGGCGCTGCTTTAAGAGCACCTCGCGGTGCGCACCGCGTTTAGATAGTCCCATAAAATACATTTTACGTTGCTGTAAATTTTCCCGAGTAAAATTGATTTGCGCATTAGATAATTAAAGTCGGCTGACTTGTATCAGCCGACCTATATCGATACACGCGATATATTTCCCAAAATGCGAACATCGAAACACTATGTACTCTCTAAGGTACAACCAGGATATTATTTACTGAAATACTATATTTACCACTGATGGTTTACTTATAATTAAATAGCACTGCAGTCACAGCAAAATCTCGCTGAAAGGATCAGCTAATAGTAGCGATTGTTGCTATTATTTTAGACGCAGTTTGCCAGCACAGACGGTGTCACCGTACACAAGGCGGCATGGAAATGGCGTTGATTCCGTTGCCGCGAACGCGGAAAGCTCTATTTAATGACGAATTTGCATACTACAGACTTTGTAGTGAAATCTTATCGCCGAAATGAAATTTAAGTGGTTTAAATCAATGAAATGTCGGACGGAGGAGTAAAGTAGGAGTATTTCTATTGAAAATCATGGAACGTTCACTGATTATCGATGAAATACATCTTCTATCGATTAACCAATTAACTTTAAGAGAATAATAATAACTAAGCGAGCTTTGCCCAATTTTTCACAAGCCTTCGACGTATCTTGATACTTTTTATCTTCTCTGTCAACTTGGCGTGTTCCAAAGATCATTATTCGTGATTCATTTCGAGTTTGTTCGCGGCTGTTCGCCATGTTCGCGGAAAGTAAAGAGATACAATGCGAATCCTCACTTCTCTCGAATTTTCGCTTCTCGACACGAACGAGTCACTATTCCCGCGCGAGCTCTCGCAAGTATCACCGAGAGAGACCTCGTCGTCTCTTTGGGGAAATAGCGCGACGGGCACAACGGATGCTCGTAAGTTAATGAACATCAGGGTGCATCGTCACCTTGGTTCTATCGTGAATATCAAGTGGCGAGTGCAACTTTACAGTTTGCATTAAGCGAAGTTCCGCTCTTTGCGAACTTTGAGCGCGGTGGCTTTTGGTCTGTGCACAAAGTAGCCCCCGCTTGTGTAGGGTGTATATATGCGCTCCTCGTTTGTAATTATACGGACGGCGCAAAAATAGACTGTCACTACTGTACAATGTTGTTGTTGTTGCAAATGCACCATTATGGAATTTACACTCGTGGGACTCGCAGCGCCGAATATCTCAATTTACATGCGGATTTCTTGATTTATCACGTCGTTCGGTTATTACGTCAGCGTGTTTGGTTTTATGCAGAATGACAGACTATGATGATACATTTGATGGCTTATGATGTATGCGAATACATCATGCGAGATCATTTTTTACATATACAATTCGCAATTCCGTGTTTATGGCGAAACGATCGGCCGGCGTTTCGCGGCGGGAGAAAAACAGCGGACTAAGGTTTTGCACGCATTTGCTACGGCGAGCGAGACCGGGGGGATGATATCAGCGGGAATCGCTACGCACGCAAAAACAGAGACCAGAGAAAACGCGCGGATTTGACATTGTCATTGCCGCTTGTATCTTGATGATGCTTCGAGGAGGCAAGTGGACTGGAAAGGAGAGCGATTCCCTTTTTATGAGGATTTCACCGACAACATGATTCGAATGCAGAGAGAGGTGTAGGAACGGATAAAAGGCACATCCACGACCATTTTCCGAACAGCTTTCCGCACGATTGGTCATATCCATGTCGAAGAGACGAGCTTGTTTTCCAAACGGAACTAAGCTTCCGCTGATCAACATGCGCTTATAAAATACACGAGCACGGTTATATGCATTACGCTCGACTTATTAAATTAAATTATTTTATGTTTGATTTATTATAGCAAATATCTTATTTTCCATTCGCAAGTGCGTTGCGTTCACAGAAGTATAAAGAGTAAAAATAATTAATCTCGCCAAAAATAATTGTCATTTTTCGGCGTCAACTATACTCTTTTTTCGTTTTAACAAAAATGCAATACTATACATGTAAGATTATTATTGTCAATGCTGTAGTAACATTTACTACAAAAATGATTCTCTTGATTATAATTTTCTTATGATGTATGATTATACAGTGTATGATTATACAGGCAAATACCAAACACATTTTTTCCTTAGTACGAAAATGGTTTGGTAAAATGGTGTAACCGCGTACACACACAACATTTAAAAATTTATGAAGCTAATTTACAATATTTATGCAGTGAGAGAAAAAGTAATTAATCTTATCAAAAATAATCGTTATTTTCGCTATATCTTCTTGTTGTTCTAACAAAAAAATGTAATAGTAGTGATATACATGTAAGATCATTATCACTAACAGTTATTACAAAAATATAGTTTTCCTAACTATAATTCTTTTACTATAATCATAGTGACAAATACCAAACACTTTTTTTTTCTTAACATGAAGGGAAGAACAATATATAAAATTTGTCCTCTTCTTATTATTGTTGCCTAGAAATCCTAATTCCAAAGGCCATTTATAAGAAATGAATTTATAAAATGGTAAGTCTGGAATTTCCGAGATGTATCGTGATCGTGAATCTACGGGATTGTGAACGATAGGTTGACTTAAATACTACCTTACATCCGTGACTTAATTATTCGACCGTTACTGCGAGCAGTCCATCAGTGGCTACTGACAAAGGTAGCTTCGTAAAACGCGTTGTGGCTAGAAATTGCCGAAGCAGTTCAGGTAGCATACGTAGGTGTAAGGTACCGCCCGCCTGTTCCGATCGATTCGAAATTAAACATGGAAGAGCCGTTGCATACGATGCACGAGAGGAAGTAATCGAGGCAACCTTGTCGTGCTACAACAATAATCGCGGTTGTAGTTCAGGATGATGTTTCGACGCAGTTGAAGTTTCCGAGAATCTTATCACGGCGCGTCACCTCGCGCGCGTGCTGTATTTGCGATTTGTACCTGCAGGTAATCCTTCTTGAAAATCGATATCGACACTTTTCCCGTCGGTGTCGTCGCCATCGACGGCGGCGATCTCCTCTCGGCGACCTGTCATTTTACTTCAAGGTAATTCAAGAGTGAGAGAGTGAGAATATTCAGGACTCAAAAGATTACGAACAGCGATCTCTATCGTGATGTAGCACGTTCTTCCTCGCGGGTTAAAATAACACCGTAATCGCTCGCAATCGAATCGCGATTCTATATCGAGAAATCCCGTCCGTTGCTTCGTAGTTAACCGCGGAATTCCGTGTCTACGTTGGACTATATTTCCCCATGTTTGATATGTACATATCTCAGATAGTTAGAGGTCAGTCAGCCCTTAGTACTACTTGATACGGGATATGTAATTCGAGTACACGTTGAATTAACGCGGCGCAAGAAGGTCGCGATAGGTTCCAAAGTGGATCAAATAAATTTTCTCTCGACCCTGCTGCACCATTCGATCATCCAGAGAAAGAGAAAGGAAGACGCAGAAGAAGAGAGGGGTGGGAGGGGAGGAAAGAGAGAGAGAGAGAGAGAGAGAGAGAGAGAGAGATTGATGTGAAGAATTGAAAAATGTAATTTTTATTCAAATCGAAAGATCGGAAGTGATAGATTGATCTATGCGGGTTTCCATAGTATAAATCTCCAATGCAATATATATATATATATAATGTATATATATATATATATATATATATATATATATATATATATATGAATATATATATCGTGCATATTATATATTTCTACATTATACATTTCTCGCTCTTGTGTGGGATTAGCTCCAAGATCCGTTGACAAAATATTTGCATTTCTCGCCGGTCCATCTTGTTTACGCGGTATTCTAATGAGAGACGCTCGATTCATGCGCTACATAGACACAAAGCTATAGGAACACTGCGATGCAGCGTGCGGACATGTCAAATTATATACTCGCTATATATATTTCCGCGATGCGATACACATACACACACACAGATATAAACACATACAGGCACACGCTTGCGCAGCCGACCACGCCCGGCTAATACGTTTGCGAGATACAGAGTTCATCGGTCCCGTAGGACGATATACATATGTGTTTGTAAACATCTCGTTTCCGAATTTATAACCAATTCTAGGCGTATCGCGCGGGCTATTTTTGGCACGGGCCAAAACCGGCGATATGTTCTCGCGTACGCGAGTGCATCACGAAGCTACTAAATCAGGAAGTTTCCGAATGACATTAAAAGTTCAGCCGCGACGGTGCACTCCCACCGGCGAGCGAGAGACACTTCCGTCACATTATCCGGGGACAGTCGCGAACTATTACGTGAGGCCGATTTGCGCGAATCGAGTTCCTTCCCGGGGTAAAACGCTGAACTCCGGGGATTGGAAAGTCGAATGTTACAGACGGAATTGTATCCGTAACGCGACATTCTCACTGCCTCGAAAGTCTACCTAGATCATAGTTCGCAACGAAATACTAGATCTACTACACTGTCTGTGTCACAATAGACATTTCGCGAGTATTACACGCGAAAAAGAAAACAATTGTGGCAGCAAGAATCTGTGTGTTAGTTAAATCTCGTTATAACGTACACTCAAATAAATAGCCCTGCCGCCATAGCGACAATGATCTAGAAACGAGAAATTCGCCAAGATAGATAAATGACTAGCAAACGTTATAATATATTGCATACGTTTTGTATTTAATCAATATATTATAGATGACAGAGATGAAATTTCTGTCTGGACCATTTGTGAGATTTAGCAAGAAAGTCTTTTTGTGTTACGCCCACCCGGATTAAGATCAATCACACTTTTTATAAAAGTGACTGTGTTAGAGAAGGCTAACGCGACGAGAGACAAACGAATATATAATCCTCATACCCACCTAAGTTTACCAGCAAATTCTACACGGGAAGAATATCATAGTTTCTTTTCACATAACTTCTTTTCGATTTTATTATGTTTATGGTAATTCAGATAGGCTGTTAGTAAGATCTATCTTTATAAGGAACATAGTAAAAACATAGCAGACTTTGCTGAAAACGTAGCAAGTGTTTCAGTGATACATCTTAGTATTATTCAGTTCCTGAAATATAAGCAGCATATCTGAAATGGAAGAATAATGAATTACTGCGAAACTTATCAATCCATTTCTCGGCTGCAGAATTTTTTACAGCAATTTTTACTGTAAAATTCTCTCCGTGTACTACAGACAATTCTCTAACCGATACAAAAAACAGCGATAAATTTTAACTGTGTGACATTTGGAATTTTATTTGAAATTTGATATAGTGACAACAATAGCAAAAGTCTTAGTTATATCAATAAATATGTTTCCAGCAAACCGCACGAAAAAAGCAACTTTGTTAGTGCAACTAAATTTTCTGTTATCAAAGAATCAGATGAAAAACTCGGTTGTAGGAAAGATTCCTATAGGAGGTTTTTGCTCAGCCAATTGCTAGTCGGTTATCTCAACCGAGTTTTAAGGCGGCTGAACGTCCACACGACCATTTTGGGTCACAGTAACAGAGATATTATTTCTCGTCAGCGAGTTTTTCGTTCGGTCCCCACTCAGTTATACGAGCTGAAATCTTTCCCTATGTATGTGATAAGCTGCACAGTAAAAAAGCTTTTCACTGCCGCAGCTAATCATGGTTTGCTGCAAAAGTATTTGTCGCTATAACTAAAAATATATGCCTCCCGGCAGCCACACTTTCAGGCATCTATATGTTACAACGAAGTTTAGCTACCACACACATCTTCACGCTATCGTAGCTAACCTCTTCCGTGTGCAGTGGCAGTGAGTCTTTTCTTTCCGTGCACGTTATCAAATCCAATTCCGCAAAATCAACCACCAAATGTCGCTGCCTGCGACATTGTACTCATGAGCAAACTTTCTTCTTTTATTCACAGCGGCTCCTTGTTGCCGTCATCTTCTTCGCAACAACTTCGATCGTCATCGTTCGGTCATCGGCCGCCAAGGGAAGATCACCGCGACCGAGGTACCGCATCGCGCTGGAGAACGCTCAAACTCGCATAGGGATCTCCGCGTGATCGAGCTAGCGTCGAGGAAAAGGAGGAGGAGGAGGAGGAGGAGGAAGAGGAAGTGCTGGTGGCTCACGTCCAGGAGACAGTACACGGTGAGATGACCATGTGACTGTCGGCAGCCGACGCCCCATCTCCGGCTCATCTCTCTCGAGGGATGTCCTCCTCCGCGGATACCGCCTGCACGGACGCCGAGGAGGACGCCGAGGATGTGGAGAACGACGTCGCAGGAACGGCGCAGTCGTCACGTAACCTGTCGTCGGTTCACCGTCGCCGCGAGAACGATCACTTGGAAGGACTGCGGTTAGATGGGTCATCGGTCGTACGTCCGCTATCATCCGAGGACACTTCCGGGAGCACCGAGGGACGCCCGTCGGCGCCTTGGGCGCGCGGATAAGGAGAAAGACATCGGCGCGTCCTCGTCGCGAAGACACGCGCGCTTCGTAATTAGCCTCCACGAGGCACGGCTGCCAGGTGGATCGATCGGTGCCGCACTCCGATCGATCGTCCTCCTGCTCGACAGCTGGACTGTCGACGGTCGGCCGGCAGCCGCGAGCGAATTCGGCGAAGCGCGCGTCCGCGAACGACCGGCTGGGCCGATCGATAGATCGCCGACGACGGCCGTCGTCGTTGACACGAAACGGTCAGCCGAGTCGGCAGACGAGCCTGCCGAATCGGGCACTCGGCGCGAGGGAACGAGCGAATTTATCAACGGAGTCGAGACGAAGTTTCCTGAAGAAGAGCCAGCGAGCAACACGCCGATCGCCGCCGGTGTCGAGTGGTCCTCAGGCTCGATAAACGGACTAATCCCGTCGGACATCGCCGGTCTCCTGGGTGAGCCGTCAATCCGATTTGTAAAATCGATCCGGCGCGACGGGACAGAGCAGCAGCTCGCCGTGGTCGATCTCGAGACAGGCCGGCCAATAATCGGCCGGCTGATCGCCTTCCGCCGGCTATCAAGCGCGCGATTAATTACACGTGTCGGCCGAGTCGATCGCACACATTCTGTGTTGATTCTCCCAGCGGACAAATCGGCGGATCAGTTTTCCCAGCCGGCTAGTCGCGGGGAAATCCGTCGTCTCCGCGGCAAGAACCGCTTCTTCTCGTCGGAGGGAGCGTCGACTCGCGTAACTGTCCCATTCCGAGCTGCCGCGATGATGTCCGGAAGGAGGACGTCGTTCAGATGACGAAAGAAGTCCTCGATCCAACCCCGCCGTCATCATTCATTGAGAATCGCCCTCTCGACGGCAGCCCGAGAAAGCCGGGCCGGCTCAATGGGGAGCGAGGATAGCGATAAACGGCATAGGGATCCACGACGAGGGAAATCTCTCGAGAGACTGGCGACTTGCCTCGTGTTCCGTCACTTCGGAGTCCACCGGGGACTCCGTTCTATGTGGAAATCGCGGACTGCGATCGGGCCGTCGCGGTAATCCCGAACGCGCGACGAGACGCCCCAAGTGCCATAAGTAACGCAGAGGAGTGCTGATTCCCAGTCGGTCTACCGGAAGCGCGTGGTCGCAAGAGGAACTGAGAGCGAGCGAGCGAGCGGGTTTCCCCAATTGCACGAGAGTGCAACCACGAAATCGTTTTTACGCCACGAGCTCGCTCGGGACTACCACCGCAGAACTGAGCGCTCGCTTTCTTTTTTCTCTTTCTTCTTCTTCTGTCTCTCTACCTTCCCCTCTCTCTCTCTCTCTCCCTCTCTCTTTCTCTGTTCGGAGAGCCACTTGTTACAAGGTTGCGCGAAGTCGCGTCTCGACGCGGCCTGTCTACGAGCTCGCCGCGATCTTTCGCGTCCGCGTATCGGTCTAATGAGTCGCGACGTCGCGAACCACGTCTCTGAGAGTGCGCGAGGTGTGCCGTTCTTCTTGTCGCGCGTGATTCCGTGAGATACCTGGAGGTGAGAGTCTGCGGTGCAAGCGCGCGGGATCTTCGCAATGTGTCGCGGCCGGCTCGAGATCATCCTAGCCGCAGGCTAGCCTAGGTCCTGACAGCCACCGCAGCGACCAGGACCCGCGACCATTCAAGCGAGAAAGGATGCCAGGGGGGCGCAGGGGCCTGGTAGCCCCCCAAAACACGTTCCTGGAGAACATCATACGACGCAGCAGCAGTCAACGTGAGTTCACGGGGAAAGTTGGCCCGATTGATTCGGCAAATCTACACCGAGAGAATATTATAATCTTCTTTCATAAAAATTCTTTTCAATTTTACTGTACTTTTAGTAATCCGGGAATAGACTGTCAGTCTATTCTCTACTGATAGATTGGAGGTCTATTTTACTGAGGAAATTTAAGTATCCAATTTTGTTAAACATAGCAAGTGTTTTAATAGCACGTTTCAATTCCTAAAATATAAATAGTACACATGAAACGAAAGGATAGTGGATCATTGCAGAATGTTGACCAATTCCTCGACTGGCGAATCTCCTACAGTAATTTTTACTATAAAATTCTCTCCGTGTATAGTTTATTGGGCAAGATTAAACGTTACGACTAAACAGTTTTGTCAGTACAGCGAAAAAATTATGTGTGAAAGCAATTCAACCTGCTTAGAGGAGTTCGTTGCCACTAAATTTCAATGTAAATATCCATAATGAGAAACATGTTATTATGGATTACGCAATTTTTAAGTTTTTCTTTTTATATCAATACACGTGTATGTGTATTTATATTTTGCTATACTACTCCATTGGTAGCAGAGTAAATATAATAAGGATTTCAATGAGTATTGTTGCTTTAGCTATTTTTTATCTGAAACAATTAATACTTTAGTTCCGGAATTGGTTGCATATACCAAGTTGTATTTCCCATCAGTTGCGAATCGTTTGCATTGTACTAACAAATCTACCGTGCTATAATATCAGAGTTTATTATTAAACGCTACAACCACAAAACTTATGTAGCACTCTGCGAATTATTATAATAAAGCCAACTAGCTGTTCGTGTATTATCACGGCTATACATTTGCTAGGTTAGCGAGATCTTCAGTCATTACAGAAAGTCTTTATTTTTCGCGTTTCCATTTCTAGCCCGTGCGAATTCGAAAAGTCGCCGAGGCGGAAAATCGCCACGCGGAACTTTGCGATTTGAGATTGGTGGGATCGCGTGGAACGAAGTGAAGTCGTTGGGCCAGGAAGAGAAACGAGCGCAACTTAATTATTTCCTTTAATGAGGAAGTTTCGGCCGAATATCTCGATTTCATGCAGTGAGTTATTTAATGATTTGTCAGATTCGTGAAGCAGAACGCACTAGAGAGGGTAATATATGCGTGATGACATATATTAATTTGTCACTTTATGCGTTCATTTAATTGATAATTATTGGTCACATAAATCAATACTGCTCGTTATGATTTCATATCATTATATATTTATGTTTGTAAATACGTATCGGTGATTTGACGTCTGTAATGATTTCACCATTGTCGCGTGCTTGAATTTTATATATATATATATATATATATATATATATATGTAACGCGCGAGCAATATTACGTGGGAAATATTTTCGCGGATTCTCACGAGCGTCATAAATAAAGTCCATTGGCAGTTATGGGTGGGCTAAATCAAGCACGTAATTCGATATCGATTTTCCTAATTGGAATACCTTGAATTTCCGGAATCTGCCGGAATTCTCTATATTCATATGCGAGTTTGCAAATAGCAACGGCAGCGAATCCGACAAATCGTGAACGAGAGCGATCCTCTTATTCGGCCGCACGTATAGCTCGATCAGCTCGTTTTTAGAAAACGAGTGCTTGTTAGAGAGTGCCGGGACCATCACCGTTCAAAGCAAAAAACAACTTTAAGGGTGAATTTTAAGTACCATTCTCGAACTCGCGGCAGGGGTCGATGGATCTCCATAGTATAACAAAGTCAGTCGAGCTATAACTTAGAGTTAATTAAAAGTTCGGGGTAGTCGGCCAAATCACAAAGCCTGTCGCTCCCGATTTCGTTCTTGTGTGTTGTTCTGAGCGGTCAAGCACGCGCGCGAAACCGCGGTTATTTATGACGGGCGAAATAAATCGCGCATACTGTCGCGACTCTGGCGCCATGCTCCCGTCATTCTTGTTCGTTCTTGTCTCATTGGATTGAAAATTTTTCAAACGGCGACTTGCAACTTCGCGTCAGGCGCCCGGCGCGATTTAATAACTGTGCGGTGGAACGATTTGGCTCTACATTAAACGTACAGATTTCACTAAACTTAAAGTGCCAGTGCAGAATCTCGAAGTACGACACTGTATAGATACCGGTGTATTGTTCTTTAATATGAGAAATGATTACTCAAGAATCAACTTGTATTGATGCTTAAAAACGAGGACTTATTAATGAATTATTTAACATTCAATCATTTCCACAATCTACCTGCATTAAATTTCCTCAACTCTTTATTTCAAAATTCATTGCAATGCATTTGCTGTGCAACTGTGCAGCTGTAGAGAAAGAGAGAGAGAGTTGTGACAAAGGAATATTAAATAATCCAATCAAGATTAATAGATAAATGAGTTAATAAGAGAAATGAGTAAATAAGAGAAACTGTCTTCTCCCTTCATCTCTTCATTGTTGTTTTCTGTTGGCATTAAGAATTTCGATAGAATTTGAAAATTTAAAGGAGGTAAGAAGAAAGTTTTGTCATCGATGCATCCTGTGTCCTATATTTCGTTCTGGAGCCTCCTGGTTGTCATCGTGGTCAGGCACTCAATTTTTATACGGAAAGGTACAAGTCAATCGGAAACGCAATGTTACTAATAACCGCTCATTAACTGATGACGAGTGAATGCTACACATAAAACAATTGTACTCTACGGCTAAGAAAAATGATAGTTTACTTTTCTCCTTTTAAGTAATGGTTATTTTAAGTAATGGTTATTTTCAATAAAGAATACCTTTTACATAATATTCTTGAGATATATTCATCACAAATTTGAGGAAAACTCATTGTCATGTATTCAAAAGAAGAATTTATTGTCTTTGAATATCATAAAGCTTTATTAGGTTAACTTTATACATAGTAAGCGAAATTTTCTTTTAATTTAATATTCTTCAATGAAATGTTGAACTTTAACTCAGAATATATTTTCCACAAATTTGATGCTTATAATGAAAAAATGACATCTATTTAATATAAAATATAAACTTAGGAAATATTTAAAACGAGTAACACATTTACTCCAATATATATCTTACTTATTGTTTACGAGCAACATTTTCAATACCTGCATTCAGTCCCGCAGACACTTCATCACCGGTAAATCGATAATTACTAAATATTTTCGGCCAGCCACATTCGCATCTACATATTCTCATTTCCTAGATTAATCAACGCGAAATACGTGACTAGATACGGACGCAGTTGGTCGAAAGTGTTGAGTAATCGATCTATCTGAATATCGATTTGAATATTGAATGAATCGATTCGCGGGACTGAATGTACAGAGGGCGTCGTTGTAGCGACAACGTCAATTGCGCGCCCGTTCTCGATCTTTTCGCGCCGAGCAGCCGCCATCAATACATCGATCGACATCGCCTCACGTTTCATGCGTCTCACGTCCGTCGAAAGTGTGTCTCGTGCGGGAATAAGTGTCGGGAATGTCGAAAACAGCGATGTGCCATCGTCGGGACGTATCAAGAGTAAGTCATTAGGGAGCAATCCCCTCGTATCTCGTTATCATACAACCGATGCTTGTCGCGACGTGTCGCGTCTCTCTTACGCTTGTCACTATCGTCGACTCTCTCAAATAGTAGTAGAATCGGGTGATTGTCGGACTTATTAGTCGAGAAACAGAAATTCGGCGATCATTAGAGAAAAAGAGAAAGAAAACGACGCGAGGGATATTCGTCGAGTCTCGGTCGATAGCGTCAGTCAGTTGACAAGAGCGAGGAGTGTATCACAGAGGGCGTCGGACCGCGACATCGTTCGCGGCGTGCATATAACACTGATCGACAAAATTCGACTTTTTTATGCCACAAAAAAAATGATAGGTGATTTCGATAGAATTTTTTCCGTCAGATTACGAATCCGAATCGCGACCACGTTACAAAAACTTATTGCGAGTGTGATCGCTAGTTAAATAATGTATTTTATAAGTTATGTACACTGAGGAAAAGATACTTGAAAATTTATTTGTGTGATACAAAATTTATTTTCGTGAATGAAGTATATTTCTGAGAAATAAAATTTGTTTCTGTGAAATCAGTTTTTGTCCTACAAATAAATTTTCAAGAATTTTTTTCTCAATGTAGTATTAAGTCACATATTTTTAACAAAATATTCATGATTTTTGCAATAATTTTCGAAATTTATTTCATTAGTCCCTTTACACTAATAAAAATCTATTTTTTTTTCATTTTAACACTTAATTACAATTTTTGTATATTTTTAATTAACAAATTAGTATGCTTTTATTTTTTCTATAAAAGATACATTATAATTAATCAAAATAATCAATAACAAATCAAAAATATTAATTATTAGTTATTTTCGTAAAAAATACGAGTATTTTACATTATACTTCATTTTCGTTAAACCGGAAAAACACCTATTTCCATTTCACTCAAAAAAATATGTTTTTTGGAATAAATAAAGAAATTGTCCAGAGAATTTTAAAGTCCAACTCTTAAGCTTTCCATTGATCAGGCATAAAGTCCTCAAATTTTTTTTTATTATAAAAATATGAGCTTTTGAAAAAATCACTTTTTGCAAAAATTTCAAAATTTTTTTACATTTTACTTGATATATTTTTTTTTATTCGTTAAATATGGCTTTCTTACATATATCATCAGATTACTCAGAAAATTTCCCATCGATTAAAAAAAGAACTTCGTAATTGATTAATTACAGCCTGAGATATAAACCGTCAAAGTTTGCCAGGTTATACTAACCCAGTCCGTACTAACCGGGACTTTTTTATAGTCCGTACTCTAAGGATTAAGTATCGGGAGTGTCGCGAAAGGTGATGTGCGACCTTCGGGACGTATCGTAAGTACGTAATTAAGGAGTAATCTTCCTCGTTCTCGGTATGTCACCGGTACTTGTCGCGACGTATCGAGAAAGCCTCTCTCAGGGAGAGTTTACAGCTTGGCAGACAAGCAGAAAGTAGAAAGGCAGAAGCTGCTTAGAATTCGCGCCGACAGAAGAATAGAAATTATCGACTACCACCTAGCGCGAGTTCTGATAAGCTTCTATCTTTCTGCTTTCTGTTCGTCTTTAAAATGTGAATTCTTTCTTGTTATCGCTATTCACCCATTCGAGTAGTAATATGATCGAATTTTTGTCGAGTTTATTAGTCGGGGATTATAAATATAATGGTAGAGGAATAGGTATATAATGTAATGTCAGAAATGTATAATAATAATAATATATAGGCACAATGTCGTATTAGAATAGCATCGCGGTCTGTTAGGCGCTCAATGGTCCCACATGGAGAAGTCAATCACAAACTGTGCGATAAATAATGATTACACGTTAACTGATGGCGAGCTTTTGATACGTACCACGATTCGTACAATTTGATAATTTGATTATTTCTCGAAAGTCCAGTATGTTTCAAGAGCAGTGTTGTCAGAAAAATAAATAAAATTGTACCAAATATCGTAACGTTATATGACGGGTTGCTGCCGGTCGCAAATATAATTACAAATATTTAGGATGCTATTCCGTAACTGTCTACCGACAACTATAGAATCGGTACGTGTCGTTGCGCAGATTTTCTATGGTATGAAAAAGCGCAACGACACGTACCGATTCGATAGTTGTCGGTAGATAGTTACGGAATAGCACTTCTGTGCCGGGATTCTGTAACTCGTCATGCAATCGTTATATGCTAATAACGACAGTTACGCAGCTTTTCTGCCATATGTTATACCTGCGCAACTGTCGTTATTAGCACATAACGAATGCATAAGTTACAGAATCCTGGCACAGATCTCTCTCGCACGAAAGTTCTACGCTAATCGCAAAAAATCAAAGATGCTGTCAACAAATCGTTCATTGTAGTATATTCGGTACAATTATACCAAAACTGGGGCGATTTGGAAACCGTTTGGAAATGTAATTGTTGTGATCCCGTGAACGTGTTGAGTATAGTCCTCTCTGTCGATTGTTTTTGTACTCTCGCGCGTCCCGTACTCTTACACGGTGAAGTCATTGGTTGCGTTCAGCAGAAAAAACTGCTTTGTAGCTGTTGTAAAATCCGTGAATCTGATTGGAGTATGCTTTTAATTTTGGTTAAATCCAAGAGCATGTACCAATCAGATTCACGAATTTTACAATACAGTTGCAAAGCAGCTTTCTCTGCTGAACGCAGCCATTACGTCCCGAGCCAGCGAGCAACGCGCACATCGCTCGACGCGGACTCCGTGTGTTAGTGTGCGTTGCTTATAATTCTCGTTTCTCAATTTATAGTCGGAATATTTAATCAGACGATCTCGTCGGTATCGCGCATTAATTGACATGCGCTTCTCCGATTGAATCGTACCTGCGCGAGTGTCAATGCCGCTGAGTGAGTGTTCTGTACGACGAGACGACATGACGCCAGATCGAAAGACCAGGATGGAGGACACAGACAGTGATACGTCATGTGTTTCCAGGTGTGTGAAATTATTTTTTGTCACGTTGAATACACTGAAAAACTCATTTAGTTGAGTTAACCAAAATTTGATTAAAAGGTGGAATAAATGTTTTAATTGTGAGAACCAATATTTGGTAATTTGAACCAAAGGCTTGATTTTTTGAAACAAAAATGAAATAAATTTAGTTTCAGTGAATCAAATCTTTGAAAGAACGAAATTTCACAAATGAAACATTTGTTTGATCCTATTTTAACCAAATTTTGGTTAACCCAACTAAATGAATTTTTCAGTGTATGCGACGGTTAACGATGTACTTCGATACTACTGTGTGTCTCATTACGGGAATGCTGAAGTCGAACAACAAACTCGAAAAATGTTGCAGAGACGATCGTCACTAACACAATCACGCTATTTTCGTATTTCATAATTCTGTACAACCAATACGATGTTTGTAGAAAAATATCAGTATATTGTCTCAGTAAAGTTTTCAGTTTCAGCATTCCCTTAAATTACGTATAAAGTATAATTAATTGCACTTGAAAGGCCGGATGTACAACAGAGAGCCAATGAAATATATACATCTTGAATTACATTTATTTTTAAGTCTTTGATAATTCAATCATTAGTTAAACTTTCTTGGCCAATCAACGTAAGATAACGCGGCAGTCAACGTGTTAATGCATGTTTAACGAATCGTCGAGAATAAGAAAATATCTGAAATTTGAAATTTATTCGTAGAATAAAATTTATAAAATTTATTTTAACATTCAAGATTTATTCTAAGGAGATAGTCAGTTTTGTTCTCACAGGCTGTCATCATTTGATAAATAATTACAATTTTATGAATCTGTGAGATTATTTGTCAACCTATTTCATACGATAAGAGATATTGATCGTAACGGTGCTTGAATACGAATGTGTAATTAACTATGTTCTGGATCGAAGATCTGAAATAACTTACAATTACAAATGTCGACCTAAATCTCACAAGTGCTGAGACTGTATCTCCAATAATGGTCTTTGAAACGTGACTTTTA
Source organism: Odontomachus brunneus (assembly GCF_010583005.1). Classification (NCBI taxonomy): domain Eukaryota; kingdom Metazoa; phylum Arthropoda; class Insecta; order Hymenoptera; family Formicidae; genus Odontomachus; species Odontomachus brunneus. The sequence continues at coordinate 1,196,703 of NW_022639558.1, read as the reverse complement.
TTCTGAATTTGTCAACGTCTTTTCTTCACTTCTGTTTATTCTTTGTTATTGTACATCCTGTTGATGTTTACATAATGGCTCTGTCTTTGTCTTTACACTTCTTTCTTCTTATCTCTTTCGAGTTTCCGAATTCTATCGAGGTCTCCGATATCGGAAAAAGAATAATAAGAAAAGGATCGTAAGTAAAGAACATTTGTTCTTTTATGTACTTTCATTGATCATTATTTATTCATTAATTATTTCATATTCGCTTCTCTTACATATTCCATCTGCAATCTCCAGTGAGGTAAATCATTAATACATTGCTTATTGACGTTGAGATTAAAAGCAAACAGAATATTGAGGTAATTGAATATGAAACAATTCTTGAATTGATGTTTCCTCGAGTTTCAACATAGAGAAAACAATAAGTATCTGCAGCATTAACGTAGAGCAATGGTCTGTTATATCTAAACATTTTCCATCGATCAATATAGGTCAATGTAGAACCAAAATTTCGGGAAAGTTATCTCGACGAGTCGTGTACAACCTAATTTGCGTACGACCACGAGGAAACTACTAAGCGCATCATTTCAACGCTCAAACTGCATTGCACGGTTGAGCGAGGCGTTTCAGCCGCGACACCCACGGCAATCTCCTTTGACGGGAGAACGATGGTGTCGCGGATAAGGGTCTTATCCGTCGATCATCGCGATCAGAAAACGAAGACTTGGCGCGCGCTCGCTAAGTTTCCTGCGGCGAAATCTCGATGACTAGGACGAAATCAGTCGTAGACGCTACGGCGTTCGCTTTGTCATGTTTACGGGATGTCTGGGGAGACCTTTATGGAGACCGCGGTGACTCTTAAATCCCGTTCGACGTGCAAGATCGAAGTCCCCTGCGATTTCCCGTAGGATAATAAATCCCGGGCTTCCTCGGGGGCGTCGCGCACGCACCATGCAGGAACAACGGCAGGGCTGTCGGCCCAATATCTCCTCTTGCTTCTACTTTACTCAGGGGGTGCGTCGCGTGACGGCGCTCAGGGGGAAAACGATGTATATTTATTCAAACTTGGTGCCCGGAAACTGCTTTGCATGATAGCAAAGACGGGAATTACGCACGTGGCGAATAAAGTCGTCGCTTTCGGCTTTTTCGTAGGAATCGCTCTCGTTTGAGAGATTTATGCCGAGCTTGGAGTTGATTGCGATCAGTTCAGTGTTAACTGGACAAACACTGTCAATTTTTCAGTTGATACTGAATTGAACACGCGCGATATCTTTTAATAATGCATAATCGACAATTGCTATTCGTTGATAACCTTTTATGAGATGCGTCTCATATTACAATCATGTAAATATTCAAAATTAAATATTGAAGACATTACACATGGAGAGAATATATTACAGTTTTTATTTCATGGAAATTCTTCTCAATTTCTTACGATCTTTTTAATAGTGCAGGAATATAGATACTCGGTAAAGCCTTGTTGAGGAACATGATAAATTTCGCTGGAACATTTTTTAGTGGTATATTGCAGTTGCTAAAATATAAACAGCACATATGAGGTGAAAAACAGTCAGTTACTGCAGAATGTTTATCTGTTCCTTGGTTACAAAATTCTATATACGCTGAGAATAAATATCTGAAAATTTATGTGACATATAAAGTTTATTTCTCTATGAAATAAAGTTTATTTTTGTGACAGTAAACCTCGTATCCTACAAATAAATCTTCAAATATTTCTCTCTCAGTGCACTGAGAGAAAAAAAGAAATATTTATTCAACGGGTACTAAATACATATTTGCTTGTACTAATATACATATTTTCATATCGAGAAAAAATTTTTTAAGAAAATAAGAGAATATTCACTTTTCTAATCTCCCTTGTTATTTTTTGTGAAAACAATTGTTTAGTCTGTTATATAATTAATAATAAAATAAATAAAATAAAATATAAATTTTTCTTAAATTTAAAAACAAAAGTATGTCACTCATGTCACAGTTCTATCCAATGTGTTTCTTTCTACTTTTTATAAAAATTTATTAATTTATTTAATAAATTAATTGTAGTCGACAATGTTTTAAATTGTCAAGTCTGACCTATTGACACTCTTATCCCTTTACTGATCTCAGAATGTTATTGGCATCTTTTGTGTTTCAAGGTAAAGTCCCCCTTTGAATGACCAAAAATGAAAAGTATAACACTCACCGAATAAATATTCGATTTCACTTTTCAGATATTTTTTCTCTCTCAGTGCAGTAATTTTTACTACGAAATTCTCTCTCGCGTAAAAACAGTCCCACAAGAGACGAAACATCACTGCCGCGGTGATACTTTTATCGTTATCGAATGCGTAACCGAACAAAAAGAGAAAAGGAAGAATTTACCAGCGTTAGTCAGCATTATCCCGGTCGAACCCAATTAATCGAGCAGTCGGTTGCCGTAACACGCAATTAACGTCGCGTCCGGTCTCACTGCGCGCGCGGCGGAAGTCGACCGGGAGGATTTACATCTTTATCCCGGAAGCGACAACGCGCCATGCAGAGCGATTACATCGAGGTTACAATGGCGGCCGCGTAACGCGCTAACGCACGGTGCAATAATGACGCAACGCGATCGGTGCGCGATCGGGGGGAATTATTAGCGACAACGACAGCGCATATTTTCGACGAGCCACTGCTCCGGAAGTAAATTACACAGAGCCGGCCAGACTTCAATATGCCGGAGCGCTCGCGAATACGAGAGCTCGCGCTCTCGTCCACTGGCTCGTGCTCGCGCGCGTATACCTTTGATGCATTATCGTGATTGAAAATCATCGGCCACGGAAATAGGTCCCGTTCGCGACACACCACGGCCCGGCTGGGTCCGAGCTGCCGCCGACCGGCCGCCCCCGGTCGCCCGTTAGTCAAGCCGACGCCAGTACCTGTCGATAAACACCGTACGAAACGTTTCGTGTGCCGCCGCATAGCGAGGGGCGGTGACCGATGCGTCAATATGTGTGTCGCGTATTGTATATTAGATCGGTGGAAAGGCTCTGTTCTCTCTCTCTACTCTCTCTACTCTCTCTCTTGTCAGCTATTTACAGATATTGGATATGGATCCGTTGTATGGGCGGACGGCTTTCACGCGAAAACGCTTGTATATCGAAAGTGAAAAATAGGTCCCCGCTATCAGGTACTCGATTTTTCTTTTTTCTCCCCCTTCCTTTTGCTCGAGATGAATGGGAGAGGATTCCCCGTTTGCATGCATATTGCTTACATAATGTGTTCAGGCACACATACACACACGTACACGCGTGGAAGTTCATACTGTGTATTGCGTTATATCACATCGCGCTCTTGTATGCATTATAGTCGTGTGTATCTTCCGTAATAGCCAATCCGCGCGACCACCCGGAGGGTTTGTAATTTTCATAAAATATTCACAACGTGTCCGTATCGGTCCGTCGATGACGGCCAATCGTGAATTAATTCAACCGCCGTAATACTGTCATTTAATCAAATTATTTTCTATTGATTACCGGCGGAAGAGGTGGCGGGAGCCGGCTGTCTTTCCTATTCGAATCTGTTACGCGCGCTTCGTTATTCTAAAAATATACATGACACATAAGCTACATCCTAAATTTCTTGAAATGAAATTCCACTCGAACAATAGAGCGACCATCGAGTCACTCACATTCGAGCGATTTTTCAGTCGTGTAGAGGGAATTTTCCACTCTGAATCGTCGAGCGAATGTTTCCGCCTAAAATTGAAAAATGAATCTAATTGTACTCTCTATCGTCACAGGAACATATTCACTTTCTAATCAATTGAAACATTCGCTCTCATATTGAATCAGAATTCTCATCTCTGAATCCTCCACTCTGAATTGTCGAATAAACATTTTCATCCGAAGTAGGGATCTAATGTTAAAATAATTTCTTTGATGAATTTTAGCGTATGGCAGATGATTCTTTTCTTTCCTTATTCCTTAAATTTCTTGGAGTAAAATTTCCACTGTTAGAGGAATATATTCTAATCGATCGAAACATTCCCTCATATGGAGTCAGAATCTGTTTTAAGCTTGAGTGAAACATTCACTTTTGCGATTCTGAGTGTCAGTATTTCCACCATCGCTTTGAATGAAAATACTGCCACTTTTCATTTATTTTGAATGAGATTCCACTCCAAAAAATTTTAAGAACACTCTCGAGTTTCCTTGAAGCGAAATTCCATTCGAATAGTAGAATGATCACCGAATGATCACTCAAATTCGAGTGATATTTTTCTCTCTCGAATAGAGTGAATTCTCTACTCTGAATCGTCGAATGAATATTTTCACTCGAAATTGAAGCGTGAATCTGACGTACTCCATCGTTACGGGAACATATTCACCCTAATCGATCGAAACATTCGCTCATATACAGTCAGAATCCACTTCAAGCTTCAATGTAACATTCACCCTTGCGATTCCGAGAGCGGCAATATTTTCACTGCCGTTTCGAGTGAAGATACTGCCACTTTTCGTTTGTTTTGAGCGAGATTCCACTCCAAGAAATTTAGAGAGTAAGTCTCGGGGGAATGCCGCGCGAAGATTTGCGATGATGACGAAAAGATAAGTATTATTAAAGGGCGAGATGGACGATAGGATGCTATTGCGATAGTTTATGGGGGTGAAGTGCGGCCGGGTCAGGGATATACCCGTAGCATCGTGGAAATGTCTTCTGGGAGATCGGCCGCGACGGACGACCGAGTTCAGTTACCGTGTGTTACTTGTTACAGAGCAGCTTTGAAACTCGGGGGAAAGTTGGAAAAGCGTGCCATGTGCCATCTATATTTAGCTATAAATATACGCGGTGAGTTCACGGCGCCGTTTTTACGCTCGCACCCTGTGGCTGGTAAATAAGAGGGATTCACTGCTACCCTTCATCGAGCTGCACCGTTAAACTGTCGCGTTCTCTCTCTTTCCCTTCTCCTCCCGCAGGTCCTTCACGTTTTGCCACATTGCAGATTTGCATACTCGTGAATTTGTGCGATTACATTATGCTCAATGTAAATGGCGATCTCGGTGTAATAATACTCGTTGCAGCTCGGTGAATATAGAAACATGTTGTGCAATTACGGTTAATATAATGGTTTCATCAATTAAGTAAATAATAATTATAATGAACTATAGAGAGACGGACCGTTGAATGTATAATGTACAGTTAACGTGCGGTTAACATGGTGTTGAGAAAAATTGGCGGCATCTCGAGCCGGAATTCTCTTGCAGGAAAATATCGTTGTGCGTAAATGTACGTTGCTACGTTCATTTTTTCCGTTTCATTTCGGAGGAAACTCTCTAACATGGTAAATTTCCTCGGCTATGCCTTAATGCTTCGCAAATTACGTATCTCTTCTTTCAATATTTCAGACAACGCGCGACGCGAAAAATATCGTTCTCCTAGCATATTGAAGAAAAAAAAGGTAGCATATTTCCATTAAATCTGTCCTCGCAAACCTACGCAAAAAGTCCCATCCCTTGAAACTTCTAATTCAAGTTGGAAGCCATCTCTCGGCGAGATTAAATCCTCTTCAGATACAGTCGACGAAAATTTTGATCGCGACCGATCGAAGAGTCGAGCGAACTTTCTTTCCTGCGACCTCGTTGGTAGTGTGTGAGCGCGGATGTCGGGATGGAATTAAAAGCGAAACCGGTGCATTGGATCTGTCGACGCCGCCGTCCCCGCGATTTATCCTCTAACTGACGAAATTTACGGAGAGAATCCGCTATGCGCTTCGTGCTTGAGGACGTATTACTTCGTTCGGAAAGCTTTAATTCGCGTCGACCGCAGCTCCCTTACTCTCTAAATATCATGGAGTGGAATCCCATTCGAAGCTAAAAAGTAGCAGTATTTTCAGTCGAAGCCGAAGTCGAATAATATTGCCACGCGAAATTGCAAGAGTGAATTTTGCACTTAAACTTAGAGTGAATTCTGAATCCATACGAGCGATTGTTTCAATCGATTGGAATAAGTATGTTTCTGTGACGGCAGAAATTTCACTCCAGCAAATTTAGAGATGAAGGAAAAAAGAAAGAAATTTGCCACGTTAAAGTTCTCTAAAGAAACTACTTCGAAGTAGATTAGATCTAATTTCAGATGAAAATATAAACTCAATAATTCAAAATGGAAAATACGCTCTATATGAGTAAAATCTCTGAAATTTGAATAATTCGATGATTACTCAGCATTTTTAGCAAAATTTCGTTTCAAGAAATGTGTAAAATAGAAAAGTAAGTAAAGAAAATAATTTGCTACGCTAAAGTTTACTGAAAAAATCATTTCGAAGTGATCCGCTCTCCAATTTCGTGTGAAAATAATTCACTCAATAATTCAGAATGGAGAATTCACTTTGTATGTGTAAAAAATCGCTGACATTCGAGTAACTCGATGGTGATTCTGTTTCATGAAATTTCGCTTTAAGAAATTTAGGAAGTAAAAATAAAAGGAAAAATAATTTGTTAAAGTTTGCTAAAGAAATTATTTTGAAGTACATCAGATCCACTGTCCAAAGTTTCGGGGGAAAATATTCACACAATAATATATAGAATAGAAAATCATTCTGTATAAGTGAAGAGTCACTTAAATTTAAGTGACTTTATTTTTCGAGAGAAATTTCGTTCCAAGAAATTTAGAAAAATACAAGAGAAAAATCATTTGCCGCGCTAAAGTTTACTAAAGAATTGACTTGAAAACGTCAAATCTACTCTTCAGTTTCGAGTAAAAATATTACAACTCAATAATCAACAGAGTAGAGAAATCACTCTATATAAGTGAAAAATTCCTCAGATTCGAGTGTATAATTTCGCTCCAAGAAATTTTGAGAGTAAGAAAGAAAGAGAACAAAAATCATTGTCGTGCTAAAGTTCACTAAAGAAATCACTTCGAAGTTACCTCTGGGTGATAGTTGCAACACACTTTTTCACTTCTCAGGCGCTTCAGCTCGCGTTTATTGGTGGGTACGAAAGCGACGAAAGGTTTTGCATTGCTTATTTAACGGTGAGAAGTTGCAGGTATCGAGCCGGTGGCTTGATAAGCTCAGCAGCTTTACCGTATTACGGTTCTATGAAAGTTTCGCGGATTCAATTTCCAGTTAGATAAGTTACCGGACTGATACTACCGGTAGGGGTGGGCGAGGGGAGACGAAGGTGCCAGAGAGTAGCGGAGATACCAGATCGCTTACGCAATTAGCGCGCGTTACGCGGTAGCAACTTCAAAATCATCCCTTCCCCACTCGCACGCAATTGTACAGGAAGAATTGCCGGCTTTTCGTCTCCCACAATTCCGCCCAGGATTTCGCGGCGCGTTCGCAAGCGTGAACGCTCATTACCCGTTCGTCATGTTAATTCATAGCGCGCACGCCCATTATGTGAGCGCCCTCGCAAACTGCAATTATTATATTACAACGAAAGCGAAGTTAATTATGCGGCAGGTGTAGCGCACACGGCAGAAATGATCGAGTGAGCTCTCGCGCTCGCTCGAGCTCCAAAACACTCAATATTTTAGCTTGAGAGCCGCGGCTTTTACGCTTGACCTGCTATAACTTCCCTTAGTTCGCGAGCTTACCACGCGAGAACGTCGATTCCGAAATATAACTTGCCAACCCTCTTTTTTTTTTATTCCCTCGACCTTGAAAACATTTCTCTCAGGGCCGCCGTCGTCGCCGCCGCCGCCGCTACCACCACCGGCCGCGAAGCGTATCGCTTCGCGTCATGCGCGATACTCCGACCGATTAATACCAAGCCCCGTTCCACCCCGCCAGGTGGTTTTGCTGCGAAGGAGAGCCCGCGGGAAGGCTCGCGAATATCAGATAACACCGAAAAATGTTCCGACGGTGGTGCACGTATGTGCGCCGCTTCCTTTCCCACTGGGAAAATTGCCCTTTTCCACTCTCGCCACCCCCGCCCCATATATGCAATCTCGGTGCATACATTGGCACGTATACGCGCACACAGGTACGCGTATACACACGCACATAGATCGTGTATCGCTCTTCGTGACAAGCTCGAAAAGCTATCACACGATAGAAAAGGAACAAATGACACCTGTCCCCGCGCAAATACCCGCGCACGCCATTTCTGATTTTTATCGGGGAAGACATCGTTGTGTAAGACTTTCATGAGGCTCGCGCGGGCGAAAACATCTGCGCGCGAGAACGCTGGGCATTGTTTTATTCAGCCGGCGAAATAAATAAAGTCGGTTACATCGCAGGGGCGAGAAACGTAAGCCGAATGACGATATATAAATTCGTGCATACAATAACGCCGTTCCCCTGAATTATTTCCGTCAATGTCTACCGGGCGAATCACATGTGGATGGCGAATGGTAGTATGAAATTTATGAAATAATAATGCGCGTGCGTCGCGTTCCTCCCTGTATTAAGAATCCAGGTATTCCCGTAACGCGAAACAAACGAGACTATGTGAAGCCGTAGTCGTATTCCGAGCGTTCCGTGCGGCAACGGGACTCGCGCGTATTCGCATAATAAGAAGGCGGCCGCGCGTTGTGCTCGTGTCCGGACTGGAAATAATATCGGTCTGGTAGAGTCGACTGCGTCCGGCTGCACGCAGCGTTCGATATTTCGCTTTTATTAACTCGTCACGCGCGTCGGAGTCGTCGTATAAAACGTTGCAGCTCGCGATCGAGCAGAATCGTGTGCTGAACTGAACGACGCGCCGGCGAATGCAAAGGAATTTCGGGCACGATTTTTATGATTCGCGTAAAAACCGATCGTAAAAGTGGAGAGCGCGCGATCGTGGGATCTTAATGCCACCGGGGCCCTTATTACGTCATTCGCCCGATGCTATCACAGCGATTGGTGCCTGAATTCGCGTTTGTCTCTACGACTGTTTCTTCACCAATCGAAAAGGAGCTGCAGGCTGCTGGATTGGTCAAGAGATAATTGCAAACGCAGTCATCAGTCGTTAGTATCAGAGAGAGTATCAGTATATATTTCTTCAGCTTATATAGCCAAGAAGAAAGGATTTCACTTACATTTTATAGCTACACACATCCATTCATTTTTCATTTCTAGTTACCAATATATCCCTATAGTATATTACCTCTCTCTAATTGACTTTACAATGTATTATTCTTGTTATTTAAATGCCTTTGTAATATCCTTTTACAATCTTCTTAATTTTTACTTAATCTGTATATTACTTATACCTACTCCTTATCTATCATGTCTAATTATACTTTCCTGTTTCAAGTACTATATCATCCTCAAACACGATATTCCAAACTCTGTTCTTTCCTTGAGCTCTACTCATCTATCTCTTTATCTTTCTTCTCCCTATCCGATTTCTTTTTATTTTTTCTTTATCTTCCCTTTCCTTAATTTTCTTCCATATCTTGTTAGTTTTATCTCCACTCTATACTTCCCATTAATTCCATGAAGTGATCAGCTTTTTCTTCACTTTTTATATATCTCCTTCAGCTTACATATAGCCAAGAAGTTTTCCATATCCTATAACATTCTTTTGTTCTTTGCACTTCATCCTTCTTACTTGCGCAGCACCTATTCCACCAGTTCTTGTGTCATTCTTGTGTCATATACCTTCATTTTGGTTCCTTACCCCATCCAAATCTTTCCTCTTCATTTTTTGTATCTTTTTCTTCCTTCATCCCTTATGTGTACTTTTATCTTCTATTATCATCTATTATACATTTGCTTTATCGAGATAATTTTCTCTGCATTACCATAATATATATATATATATATATATATATATAATTTAAGCTTACCTACAATATTTATACTTACTTAATTACCCGTTCCTTATGATACCATAACCTATGTATTTTTTTGCCCTGAATTCTGTTTTCTTATTTAACGTGCTTTGTTTTTATTTGCATATTATCTACACACTCATTCATTTATAATTTCCCAAATAATGTTACCCCTTATAATTAATTTAATACATTAAAATCATTTCAAGTTCACCAAACATCTACGCACGCCATCTAAGTTCAGCCAATCGCTAGTATAATACGGGTGTAAGATCGTGTATTCAAGACGTAAGCGTAAACTTGCGAAAATACAACTAGCTCCGCGAAAAATGCGTGTCCTTTCGCGAGTAACTGCCGTAAGCGCGGCGAATTTACGATCGTCAATATCTTAGTAGGAACGCGCGGTCGGTTGTTTCGTCCTATTTATCCGGATTAGACGATCTGTCGAGGAACGATAAATAAGAAAGATTGGGCGTAGGGTGTGCAAAGAGTGTATAAATCTACCGAGGTGGCTCGATCGTATATTTCACGGTAAATAAGAGGGAGAACAGGGGAGATTAGATTACATTGACGTATGAGCTTCGTGTGTGCTCGAGGCGCTTGCCATAATATAATTCTCGATATAAGATCTGCAAGATTAAAAATATATACGACTATGGAAGTTTGTAATATATATGTTTATTACTTTAGCTTACGAAGCCAAGAAGGGATTTGGTTTACATTTTTGTCTCAGTTTTTACAGGAAGAAAAAGACATTCTTCTTTGGAAAATATCTTTAAATAAATATTTTTATTTTTTACATATTTATCTGTTTAGAAAAACAAGATTATATAATGTTTAACGAAGATAAGTTATTTATCGATACATTTTATGTTCAATTCAACAAATAATTATTTAAATTTGAGATGATAAAATTCTTCTAATAAAATTATATATCGTTGTTTATATATAAACAATTATTGTTAATTTGAGTATATTAGTGTCAAGTGGATAAAAGAGTTTAAGGCACATAATACACATTGAAAACATCATATTATTAATCCAATATTTTGTGTTTTTCGCTCAATTAGTTTTGAATAATAAGAATATATTTTCCTTTGTTAAATCGCACAAAACGTATTTGATGCAAATAACTTATTTTCATTTAACTGTATAATCTCATTTTAAGATTTAAGGAATGTCAAAAATAGACATTTTCTAAACAAAAATGTTCTTTTTTTTGCGCAAGAGAAAAACATATTCTTCACTTAAACTTACTTAAACTTAACTCTTATAGGATGTCCTTAATTTTCATCTTTCTTTTACACTACCTGTAGATTTTCCTGTCTATCGTCTCCAATTACAGTCCCCTATTTCTCTTTAACAAGTATCATCCTCTTGTCTCTCAATCTTCTTCCATATCTTAGTTAGTTTCATTGTTCAACCCTGTGCTTCCTAATACTCCATGAAATATGCTTTACTGCCCTTTTAGTTTAATATAAATCTCACAGAGAGAGAAGGAAGAGAGAGAGATATATATATATATATATATATATATATATATATATATATATATATATATATATATATAAAGAAAGAGAGAGTAAGACAGATTTGAAAGTCGCGCTTCAAACTTCACTAAAATGTCTCGTTTTCCCTCAAAGGAAACCTGAGACTTTTACAAATAGGCTAATACACAGTTCAGTTAATAAACCTCTCGGCCAACGAAACAAACGGCAAAGTAAACAGCTTCATCTGTCCGGTAAATCTCCCGTCGCGTTCTGATGAAACTTTACATGCAACAAAACTTTCATTGTGAAGTTCGACGTGTTGCCGGGAGGGAAAAAGGGATACTTGTTACGCTATAAAGTAACCTCGCCGAGGAACTTTTCCTCCTTTTTTTTCTATCTCTTTTTTTCACAACGTTACGAGACGGACGGCGGACAAAACGCGAGGCGACCGTAAATCATACAACTTCCGCCACTTTTCAGCTCTCGCTGGTAACACTCGAGCGACGAGAACGCTTCTTCGTTACCGTCCTATGCGTATTTCGAAATTATTTCGTAGCAAGGATCGCGTGCCGGGATCCACCCGATTTATCATGTCTGCGGCGAGGTGTGCTCTCTCGCGTTTGCGCGAGAATATGCGACCGATACGGGTGTTTTGTGGGTGGATTAAAGCAATTTTCTAAACGTCACACACATACACAGCGGGCAGCCACGAAATTAGGGAACTAGTCGTTGCGCGACAGTTTCCGCGGAGGCGACTATTTAAACTTTTCGAAAGCCATTAAAGCCGGGGTACACCGTAAAACTTCCTTAATTCGCGCGCGAGATTGTTTTTCTCTCTGCGACGACGGGCACTTCCCGTGTCCTGACAAATTGCGTCAAAATGGAGAATTACAAGTCCCGTCGGTTTTACGTTTTGCAGGTGATATCATATCTTTATTTCGTACGTTTGCTTCCGCGCAGTGTGGCTTTCCGCGCGATTTTTAATTCTTTACGCCTCATTGCACTTTTAACTTGTAACGCGAGCAATGACACCGATGAAATTTTGTTGCGACCATGTAAAGCTTGTTTTGCACGCGAAGCGCTCTCGCGAAATTTTCATGAATTCGCCCGTAACGATAGAAAGCATACGCAATTACTCGCCGCGACTGGCATATTTAATTAAAAATCATATTTAATCAATGTAGAGGCTGCATGTAGAGAGAGAGAGAGAGAGAGAGAGAGAGAGAGAGAGAGAGAGGAAGATACAGAAAAAATGTCATTCCATTACTACGAAATGCGATTATTCAGTTTACTTTCTCTTCCTTTGAAGTAATAGTTATCTTCCATAAAGAATATTTTCTTGATATTAATTTTAAAATATATTATGTTCATATATTAGGACCTTAACTTAGTTTCCGCCCAAAAAATACTGAGAAAAAGCATTTATTGTAAAAAATTTATTTAAATTATTTCAATGAAAGTATTTTCCATCACTTTCTACAACTTTTTGCCATCTTTCTGGCAACTGGGCGATACCATCTCGATAAAACGATGTTTGTTTCGAAGCAATCCATTCGTC